>NC_063190.1:31957538-32100038 GCF_017589495.1 Alosa alosa
GGCGTGTGTATGTACAGTTAAAGTAGTGAGCTAGTGCCAGCCAAAAAATATATGTAAATAAAATATCTTACCTAGAATATTGTCCATTTTAAAGTAAAACCGAACCCTTTCATCCATACTATTATGTTGTCCGATCTGTTTAACTTACTGTGTATCACTTAGGTAGTAACATTATATGACCTTGAGTCATAGGCCACTGGGAAAACCTACTGTACCATAATATACAGGATTTGGCTGTACAGAGATCTTTCCGTCCTAAAGATGTTTGGATGCAGAATCCATATTTCAGTGAATGTTGATTTCAATAAGCAAGATATATTTGTAAGGTAGCTATTTGTTACTAGTCCCTGCTTACAAACACCCAGAACCCAAGTTAAAATAGAAATGACTCTCAAGGAGTCTGTAACCCACTCAATCAGTGAGAAGGTAGTCTATAAGCTAGTCTAAGAAAGCAACATTCCAAGCAGTCAATTGCCTACGTAATGCCCACTGAATTATTCAATATATTGTGTTTTTGACATAGGCTATCCTTAACTTAAGCATCTACATGGTCAGTTAGGCTAATTTCTGCCAAGCAGACGCACAAGTACTACTCTTTTTTGTTACTACAGCTCTCTGCTCATAATTATTTTATAAATTATGCATGATTTACTTTTTTTATATAAAATTCGTAGGCTGATACCTGGCAGCAACAATTGTGTTTAAATGTAGGTTATTGCTTCAGCCTCTAGCTCAGAAAGGGCTATGGCGTATGACTGGTAGCTTGAGAGCAACGCGTTGGAGACTCATGGTGTAGGATGATGACTTTTCATTGGCAACAATATTAAACCAACCAACAATATACATTATTAAGAAGAGCTCTTTTATGAGTTAAATTGAAGCAAAATTATACTGGCTTTTATTTGTCGAATCTGAGGCCCGGCTATGAATAGAATCCTGGCCATAATTTGAGTATTTAAGTATGCACGTGTGTTTCAGGCATAGCGCAAGCACTAATCTCTGACTGAAAGTGCACAGGACTTGTGCATTTGAGAGCGCTCTCTCGGGCTGTAGACAGTAATGTTTCATGTAGGGTTCATGCCAGTTCATATAAATTAACATTTAAAAACATGTTCAATTATATAATTTTTTTCATATATAAGTCGCACCTGACTATAAGTCGCAGGACCAACCAAACTATGAAAAAAGTGCGACTTATAGTCCGGAAAATACGGTACTGTAGCGTCGGTGGATGTACATGTTTAACGTTGAATGAGTGTCTCCCAGAATGCAGTGCGAGTGAATGCTATGTAGTGTAATGTCGGTTATAATAGTTGTAGTTACGTTTAGCATGTTGTGTATTTGTTAGTGTGTTAGTCTCTTTGGTTGTACCTCATGTGTTTATCCTCGTGTTGATGTGTGTGGTAAACCCTTATTGTGTGTTACTGTGCGGCTGAGACTACCCCTGTGTTGCCCTGTCCTGATATGTCTGATTGTGTCTGAGTCTTCTTGTTCCAAAAAATGGCTGTCCTGGCCAAAGCTGAATCTTGTCTGAGGGTGAGATTGCTACATTGGTGTCAGAAGTGGGATGGGCCCCTCCCGGGGCGCGAAGATCTATGCCAGATCAAGATGGAGAAGAAGGCCGAAGACCAGACCAGCAAGATGGTGGCGAAGCTCAGCAGATGTTCCAATGGTCCTTTTAAGGTCACCTCACCTCGCTGAACTCGCCACTGCGGACGATGGAAGACCTTCCGGACCGACGCGGGACCTGTGCAGGCGAACAGCGGGACCAGCCCTGCACAGCCGACGAGAGCTGCCAGCGCTGGAGGAAGCGGCCCCGGCTGATGTCGCGGAAGTGTCTGCGGCTGGCAAGAAGTTCCCGGCTCGACGCCGATGTCGATGCTGCCGTCATCCGAGGATCTCATCCATAGAGAGCGTGAACTCTCTGACGACCTTGGAACACGACCACAGTGGCCGGGTTTACACCGCCAGCTACTGAAGAACTTCCAGAGCGTCAGCTGCTG
Source organism: Alosa alosa (assembly GCF_017589495.1). NCBI lineage: Eukaryota > Metazoa > Chordata > Actinopteri > Clupeiformes > Clupeidae > Alosa > Alosa alosa. The sequence goes on from NC_063190.1 coordinate 31,959,542, forward strand.
GTTGAGAGTGTGATGGAGTCATAGCTGCTAGTTCGGGAGCTTGCGGTGCTCCAGCTAGTGACCAAGAGGGTAACGTCGACCTGTAGAGCCTTGGAAGCTATCGCTTTTGGACTGTTTGAAGTTTGAAGGGCGACGCTCGACACAAGTCTGGCGCACGTTTTTCACGCTTTGTGTGTGAGTTCCTGTGTGTCCCGAGCCTGCTGGGAGGGGTCGGGTCTCCATTTCCCGCCACAGTGGAGCATTGTTGTGCTCGAGAGACAGCCGACAAAAGTTCTACAAGAGGGCAGCGCGAGGAGGGACCTCGACGTGGACTGCTGACCGCCTGGAGATCGGCACACTGTGGACAGGTGGCAACGGCCACGCAGCTGTCACAGTAGCCAGAAGGGGCTACCGAACGCCCAGGGGTTCCAGTGTATCCGGGGTTCGCTTGCAGGGGACTGTTTGCTGCTGTTTGAGGTAGCGCAGCTGCACGGCGGAAACCGAGGGCCTGCCGACACCACGACCCACGCCTGGCGGGTTCTGGTGCTTGTTCGGGGAGAACTGACGCAGACAGAGGCAGCCGGCGCCCTTCCAGTCGGACGGGTTATCGTGCAGCCGGAGGCTTTCCGGTCACTTGACTAAGCACTGGGACTGACACCGACGCGCCGCTGAAGCGTGAGTTGAGCTGTCATTGCCGGGGCGACAATGGCTCGGGGGGGTTATGTAGCCCGGGTGGATGTACATGTTTAACGTTGAATGAGTGTCTCCCAGAATGCAGTGCGAGTGAATGCTATAAAGTGTAATGTCGGTTATAATAGTTGTAGTTACGTTTAGCATGTTGTGTATTTGTTAGCGTGTTAGTCTCTTTGGTTGTACCTCATGTGTTTATCCTCGTGTTGATGTGTGTAGTAAACCCTTATTGTGTGTTACATGTGCGGCTGAGACTACCCCTGTGTTGCCCTGTCCTGATATGTCTGATTGTGTCTGAGTCTTCTTGTTCCAATAAATGGCCGTCCTGGCCAAAGCTGAATCTAGTCTGAGGGTGAGATCGCTACAGTACTCTTTTTTGTTATTACAGCTCTCTGCTCATAAGCCTTTGAGGAGAACTTGCTTCTCCACCTCTAAAAAATACAGTGCCCTTTGTTTTGCCGTTTTCACTCATAGTTTCGGCTCTCAATAGATGATGTAGGGTCTGGGAACTCACCATTGGCAGTGTTTGTAAGCAGAGTCTTTCAAATTCCCTCTGGAAACATTAGGATAGCGCTCCAAGTCATGCGTTTTCCCAGCGGAGCTAGTTGATAAAACGTTTAAATCGAGTCATTCTGTTTGCCAGCAGCAGCATCCATCTTCTTTGTTTTCAAGTAGCAGGGAATTCATGCAGAACCGTCACAACTCTGACGTCATTATGTTAAGCCCACCCACCAACTCTATATACGATGTGATTGGCCTGATCGAAGTTTGATTTTTCCAGATCGCAAGCCAACGGAGAGTGTCTAGACTACCCTGGCTGCAAATAACATTTGCTGCTGCTAGGGTGCGTCTAGATTTCTAGGCTAAAGTTCGCCATGAATTCGCACAACTCTAGGTTAACCAACACGGGTTTGATTTAACTAATTTGTAACCGGTGTTTTGGAACAAACAGCTCAGGTTTAGTCGTTACAGGATCAGACAACCTAGAGTTTAGAGTTTCTCTCAGTTTGGGGTCTTTTGACAGTTTGCAAACGGAGTGCATTACCACCATCTGCTGGACTGAGGTGTAATGGCAAGTGTACCCTGTAGCCTCGTTCTGGCCGCCGGGTGAATAAGGTGAATTGTGTGTTACCACTAGTGATGGGCAAATGAAGCTTTGGTGAACCACTAAACCACAGCAGTGTGAAGCTAGCAACACTAAGGAAAAAATCCAATATGGCTGCCACATGTAGATTTTTCAACATAAAAGTCCTTACCCAAACCAGTATATGTAACCAAAAATATTGGTTTGCTAAGGACTTATGTTGAAAAATGTATGTGTGGCGGCCATCTTTTTGCTTTTCAGCTAGTGTCGCTAGGTTCACACTCCTGTGGTTCAGTGGTTCACCAAAGCTTCATTTGCCCATCACTAGTTACCACTGTTGTAAACACATGTCATGGTATAAGCTTCCCCATTTAGGCAATACATGTGCATTTGTTGCAGCTTTGGAGGTTGAGTGTGTCCCTTGCTGGGTGTCGATGTTACTAGCCACTTTTGATTGCTGGAATAAAAAGACCAATTCAGTATGTTCCTGATACCCAACCCCACAGCAGAACATGCCTTGTACAATGTCAGGAACTAAATAGAAGTCACATTGACTGCAATGTAGAAAGAGATCTCTGATCCTGTTGAAACTATTTGTATAGTCTATCGCACAACAGCTCTTTCCCATTTTGATTTTTGCAGAAGATTGAAATGGACACTGTGAGACGGGCCACTTGGCCCTCCACTTGTTTTGTCTGATTGTCTTCAGGTGCCTCAAGATCCAACTGGCTGATGAGCTGCACCTGAGAGCAGGTCTCCAGCTAAAAGGGCTGCTCTCTCGCCCCTTAGAAGGGCCATTCTTACTTTGGGTTTTGGACATGCAAGTAAGGTAAGGTAAGGTAGGGAAGGTAACTGCATTACTGCAATACCGTGGTCACGTGACCTCTACCGCGGGTCTGAGCTCGTCACCGTCATCACCGCAAAAAAAAAAGAATCTGTGAAACATTTGGACTTTGACGTTTTCAACCATGACATGCACAATTCCGGTTTGAAAACGTAGCAGAATCTCCGAGATAATCACGTTATGCAGTCAGCTTAGACGTCTGCAGGTGGCTAGCCTACATGAAGTGAATCCCCCAATTGGCCTGCACATGTGTGCACGTAGTAATGTGATGAACCATCTTATGACATTGATACTCAGAGAACCACAGTTAGGTTAAGTAGGCTAACCCTCCGTTTTCAAAACAAAACTTATCATCAAAAGATAAAGCAAACCCGGCCTTTCGCTTTGTTAGCCTACAACCTGACGCAGCCATTAAAACGTGCAGTAGCCTACCGTTGTAACATTAGCATGTTTCATGTCTGAAGCATTTGGTCCAGTGGTCTTTGAAGTTGCTGCGGCTGTCTAAAGTTTAATTGGCTGTGATGGCTGATGGTGGCACAAAATCCATTTGTTTTGTTTTTGTGTTTTGGGGGTGGGGGTATACCGCGGAAATTTCTTGCTTACCGACCGTGGTAAGAAAACATCCATACCGTCCCAGCCCTACATGCAAGTGTAACGGAGGCAGACTGAGCTAGCGTGCTAGTTGCCCGTGTAAATCCTCACAGCCTAAACCTTAAGAACGCTTCTAACCGTTGAGTTGGAAGCCTGGGCTTTTAGCTCAGTGGTTAGAGTGTTCGTCTCCCATGCCAGTGTGTGTGTGTGTGTCAAGGTGGTGGGTTCGAGGCCCGTGAGCGGCGAACGAACCGACCTTGTGACACAACACTGCACTCTGACACATTGCAAGCACACAACATCCATGCATTACTGATGACTGACTTTGGCCCATCTCACACTGTTTGTTTGATTTATTATTTGATTAATTTGGCTAATTAATCCATATTTAAGTTAAAGATCCAACATATCAACTCCCTCTTTTGTTGTGGCCTTATCCCTAAGTCATAACACACTGCCACTTAATTCTTATTGTAGCCACTATTGTAGTGATAGTAACCATGGTGACCAGTGGTTAAAGTGGGAATTGGCAGGTGGGGGAACCCTAAAATCCAGTGTCGGTGCAACGGGGGAAAACAAGTACTTTTTGAACAAGAATTGCTAGCTTCTTGGTCACCTCTGTACACGCGAAAAATTAACTTACCATTTATTTTAACAATATCATTGCGCTATATCATTGGTATAAAAGAATATATTTATTAATTGATCTGAGGTGGCGGAACTGCGCCCCCACACACACACACACACTTTAACCCCTGATGGTGACTAATGCATTTCCTCAATATTAAATCTTGTATTTGTCATGAAAGTAAGTTATTCAGAACAAGACATTTGTTGTGGTTTGTTTGACAGTCACTGATTGCAATCACTGCACTCGAGTCAGAGTAAAAATAGTAACTAGCATGCTAGCTGTCCAAGCCAGTAGGCCTAACATTAGCTGACCAACTGGCTTAACCGCTTGACAATGAATGTCTTACAAACGTAAACTGAGGAATCGGCAACTTTTGACAATCAGACATTTATTGTCATCATTTGCACTCAACAATGCACAGTTACCATGCAAGATAACTTCATCTTAGCAAGCTGCCGGCTAACTCCACCTACGAGGGTTTAGTGATCCTACCCGATAGCCAGAGGTACATAGTGCTATAGACCTCTAAAGTTTGCCTACAAAAACATACCAAATAAGGAGATCCGGTATCTTGAGATTTTTTTGTATGGAAAAATAACATGGGAATTTTGAATTATTGCACACCTGTTAAACTCCCGTGGGGACGAAGAAATCGGAAATGCAGACGTTTTGCTCTACACAGTTGTGTCCTCTGCCTTTGAATGGATACTGTGATCTTCGGTACGTGAAGACGGCACACTTTGATCTTTGCTACCCCAAAGATAACTTACAATGCAACTTGCCATAGGTAGTTACAGTAGCTTCAATTCAATCTCCTTATATGGTCAAAGATGGCAGCTTTGGTTCCTTTTTGTAGGCGAACTTCAGAGGTCTATTGCAGGAGATGTGGGCCTGCTAACACTAACACAGAAAAGCCCCGTTAAGAATTGATGTACCCTTTTGGAAACACAACTTTACAGTAAAAATACAATTTTGTGGCACTTTGATAAAAACTTAGATGCTGAATGCCTGAAATCACCAAAATTACTGAGTCAAAGATTATAATTTATCAACTATTAAAATGATACCGACAAACTCTCATGTCATAAATGTTAAAAGCAGAATAAAACAGAAGTGTAGTCTGTAATCTATATTGCTGATGTTTAGCATCATATTCACATATAATGCATGGAATTTTACATTTAATTCTAACAAACTTAAATCACTGTACTCAATCACAATGCTATATTTGTCATATGTGTGCAGTTACTGAGGGCTTGACCTTTTGGACTCTGCACCTGAAATAATAGAGGAATAAGGGCCGAACAGCATCGTCTCTCAGGCCGTAGATCAGGGGGCTCAGGCACCGAGGCAGAATGAGAACAAAGAGAAAGTTCAGGTAGCGCAGGTTCCTGAACAGACGACTGCTGCTGGCCCCAGCCAGGGCTCTCTCTATAGTTCCATAAACAAATGTGTTAACACAGAGAACTAACTGAACAAAATGGAGCAGTATGGTCTTATGAGCCTTCTTGGCAGACTCTTTTTCAGCTGAGGCAGATTGAGCTGCAACCATAACATTAATGTAGGTGAAAATTAAAATGGCAGTTACCGTCACAAAGGAAAGTATGTTGAAGCCTTGAAACAAATCAATTTGCCATGGTGACAAAAAGAAAACTCTCACGAGTACAGAACATGGGATCTTTAAAAGATGCCGGATTCACTATCAGGCCATAAATAATATCTATCGAAATATTTATCAAACTGAAGTGCCAGATGAACACAATAGAAATACCTGCTGTTTTTCGGGTCACCATCTCACTGTGTCTTAATGGAAAACAAATAGCAACATAGCGCTCAAGCGACATCACAGCCAGATTCAATGCAGCGTTGCAAAATGTTGCCACTCCCACCAACGAGATCAGTGCACAGACGGCCTTAGGAAACAGTTGCACAGTAAAGGACAAAATATAGAGCAACATGGAGATCATTAACTGAACGCTATCATTACAGAGCATGTGGGCAAACAGGATATAGCGAGGCAGCTCTCTAAACACAGGCTTACTCAAGAGAGTGTGAAACATGATGCTGTTGATGCAGGTGAAAAACAGGGACATGAGATTGGCCACAAGAAGTTTAGACAGCGGACCTTCATTCATTTCCACCTTAAACATTTGCTGATGCACCAGGGAAGAGCCTTCACTGGACTGGTTAGTCATGGCCATCATGTGCTATACATATATTTTTTAGAATTTACCAATATTTTGGTAATAACCATGTGTAGAGGTTGTTGCTTCAGCTGTCTGGCTTATAGTTGATAAAATTCTGGAAATGCATCAAAATAATTACTTCACTAAAATAATTAACACACTTCAACAAGAAAATGAACACTCAGACCAAGGTCAAACTACAGTATGCTGACGCTCACTTGATAAATATACAGGTTCAATATATATAGTTTTTAAACTATATGTAACACTATTCAGAGATATACTAAAATGCAAATATCTTAGAGATTAATAATATATCACACAACCAGCACATTTTAAACACTGTTTTTTCTAAAAGATAACAGCCAATTGCAGTAACACATTTGACAAGGAAATGAGCATCAGTCTGTTTTGCTGTGGGTTTGTGTTGGTGCTGAGGAGGCAAATTCGATGGTTCAGAGAAGTGATGTCATTTGGTGGACATGCCTCTGATGAGCTGGGCTATCCCCAATCCACGACAAGAAGAGAACACCAGTCATCCCTTCAATGAGGTGAACCTCCAGGATTTGAGTTGCTGTGTCCCAGTCGTTGTTATTACTCATAAGCATCTGTGATGTAAGGGCTGGTGTCACAATTCCAGCCTTCATGGTCACATGGTCATGTTCTCAACCCTCCCTCAGAGTCAAGCAGAAATGTACAACAAAATAAAGGGAGAACACCCATCATGGGGCCTCACGTTCTAATACAAATAAAATATTTGATCTTAAGAGTGTGTACGCACAAATCCATGCCAAATTTCTGATTTATACAAAAAACATTGGCGTGGAAGAGTGTACTCATCTTTATGTCAGGTTTTAACTTGCCGTACAAACCTTTCCTTGTGGTAATGTTGTGCAGCAGAGAGTCTGAATTCTAAGAGTAATTAATTTTCAGAAATCCAAAGCCAACCACAATTCTTTCTTTGAAATACAGTAGGCCTGTCTGTTATAAATATCAGTAAAGGCTCCTGTAATTTATTTTTAAATCAGCATGTACACTGCTTATTTCTTATGGGTTCAGCAATGAAAGGTTGCCCACATAAAGTGAAATGACTTGGGCCTATAGTCAAGGGTTATTTCATATAGCAAAATATTTCAACACAGTAGAGTGGATACATTAAAAGGAAATCTTACAGGTAACCTGATTAGTCTATATTTTGTGTTCCCATATTTATAAAATATGTATAAAACATTTCGGTCTATCTGATATTCACTCTTGACAGTTGAATTAGCCAATGCTAAATGGCTAAGGAACATGGCATTTGCCCTCCTGATCATTTCCAACTATCCAAGAATTTTTGAATGTTATTTTAACCTGCTATTTTTTTAATCACTAGACCACTAAGGGATAGATGTTATCCTCTGAAAGTAGGACATCTTCATATATAGACCTTAGCTGCAGACTGCTCAATTATTTGCTTTTGTTTTATGTTTCATCAATCATAAAGTAAGCTAGTGCCAGCCAAAACATACCTAAAAAAATGTAAATGCCTTGCCTAGAATTTTATCCATTTTAATGTAAATCTGAACCCTTTCAATTGTAGTATAATGTTGTCCGATCTGTTTACAGTTGAACAATCGTACGCAACTTCAAGCCCATGACTAGTTCATACAGGAAACTCTGTGTGACGCTGCTAATTGGTCGTAACGCCAACCAATCAGTCCCGTTTCTTTTGCCAGGGTATATATTGTAACGTCAGTGTCTTCCAGACTGAGTGCTATCCTTCCAGAATGCAATGTGTGTGAATGCTATTGTGTATGTGTGTTGTATGTGACTACCATGTTTGTGTAATGTGCTTGTTTTAGTGACTTCCCTTGTGTTTCCTGTGCATTGTTGTCTGAGTGTGTGATCCCCGCTTCTGCTGAATAAACCTTTGAGAGGACAACTGTGAGTCTCATCAATCGTTACAATATATATACTGCTCAAAAAAATTAAGGGAACACTTCAAAAAATGTGTTTTAACAATTGTGGAAAACTGTAAGTGTTCCCTTGAGCAGTGTATATATATATATATTCGCGGTCAGATGTCACTCACGCAGCTTCTTTGAGATGCGAGCGTTAAATTGCTTGGTATTTGCAGTTATACTTGCATTTCTTACCACGATGTCTGTGCATCAAGAAGAAGCTTCAGAACTTGACGAGTCGGCCTCAGACAAGATCAGACGGAAACCAAGGATCCCAAATCTCGTCCATAGATTCTTCTCCTCCACACTGCCGCAGCCAGAGGATCCCCCGGTAAAGACTCGCCGGAGCCAACGTCTGGCAAATCCAAGTATGTCTTCTCGGATTGGCCTGTGTCCAAAATTCTTGAGGATCTATTCCACTGAAACATTTCCCCTCCACCAGGTCTCTCTCATGAAGACTGTGACGACCCTCTGCTCCCCCTGCTGTCTGTGTAGAGGCCTATGCATCGACTGTGGGGTGGTTAATTGACTGATTGCACCTGGAGTGGGTGTGGTCTATATAAGCCTGAAGATCAGCCTCACTGAGGCTGGGACTTTTTCCCGACATTCTGACTCTTGCACTCACACACACATCGAGACTTTCATTCACCACATCCAGACACTCAACATCCACTCATTTGCACACACACTTCTCTTTCTCATGTGCTCACACATCCATTCTTTCAAACTCTACTCCGTCATTGCCGGCATTTCCATCTTTGCAACTGCAACCAGTAGCCCCATCATATCCCCTAGACACAGTTTACCTGTTAGTAAATAAACTTAAGTATTGAAATTGCATTTTTTTTTTTTTTTTTTGTGACTTGGATCTCAGGCACAGAGGGTCAGGACTGTATAGGTGATGAAGGGTGACCAAGGGGAGGGTGTATCCTGAGTATTTTTTTTTATTATTCTTTTTTTTTTTATTGAAATTGCATTTGGTGTTGGCCTCCATTTCATGTTTGCTGCCCACACGAGCCTGGGCCGTAACAAAGACCTATTTTTATTCTTACACATAAGCCTCTTAACTGCGATGGCAGTGTATGAGAATGTTCACCACAAGTGTCCAGTGGTGACCGTCACAAACAGGTCCAATGAGGACATCATAGACCATGGGGTTGAGCTGAAAAGATGAGCAGACACACATGAGCACCTGTGCATTGCAATCACCTAGCCTGGGTTTTCCCCATGCTGCCTTGCACGCAATTTTATTCACGCTGCTAGGCAGCTGGGATTCCATGGATTTCGTTTTCACCTCAACAAAGGAACCAATCACAGAACGGAGGGGGGACAGCAAGATGATGACGACACACCGAAGCGGTTATGAGCTAAGTACAGACGCATTTAATCGACATTTGTAGCGCCCAAAAAACGGCTCTGGGCATTCGTAAACCACGTTTCAAATACGAGAAAATGAATGTGTAGTTCCCAGACCTCATCTCAATGAGATGAGGTCTGACGTTAGCCAGGCTAGCAATCACCCATTTATTCTAACATATTTTGACAATACTGACCTTATTTAGTCCCCTGTATGACCCTTGCCATACAGCAGTCATTTGGAACCACATTCCAAAACACATTTGAGTCCACATAGAAGGCTTTCTTGTCCAGTTGTCCTCTGACCTTCTCCAAAGAGCACTGGATGAAAGCGTTCATCACCTTAAAGAATACATGTGTGGAATTACATTTTCACATCAGCAATATGTAAGCATTCAAGGACATTTGACACATGCATTTACCTCACTTTCAACCTCCTTTCCTGGGGCCAGATTGCTCAGATCCCTGGAGAAGATTTTATAAGGCCCCACCTTGCTCCACAGCACACCTTGCCGTTTCCCAGACCAGATCTCGTCTATCACTGACATTTAGAAGGGGTTAGGCATTTGGCATGGAGAAAAAACACAAATTAGAATACAACTAATATATACTTACATTCCTCTGGGGAGACACCGAGGGCTGAGAGGCACTGAGGAATGGCAGATGGAGGGGTCATTGGGGTGGGGTCAGGCTGAGGACCAGCGGACGGGAGGGACTGAGGACTGGTGGATGGAGGGATTGGCTCAGGCTGTGGACTGGAGACTAACTTACGGGGGATCTGTGGCTGGGGCTCAATAAACTTTTTGAGTTGGTCCAGATTTATTTTTTTGATTTCTCTCCCATTGGAGGCCAGCAGGTCCACACTTTTGCCCTCAATACCTGTGACTGTGGCCCCAGGAGCTCACTCCATCTTCCCTCCCTTCCGCTGCTCCTCGCGGATGTTCTTCCGGAGGACTTTGTCCCCAACCTGAAATTGGTCATCCATTCCCACAGACAATTTCCTCTTCCTCACGCGGTCAGGAAGCCTTTCTATTTGCCCTCATCTCAGGATAGACCTCCCTTTGCACAGCTGCAATGTGAGGACATGGTTTCTCCGTAGCCACTAGGGCCTCCACTTATCTGCAAAAGTATGACAATAACTTTGTGAGAAACAAACTGGTTACTGGTCGCCAAATCTATTCCAAGTGCAAGAGAAAAAAAAACGCTCCTACATGCCACTTGTCTGGTATGAGGAGGATAACGAGCCTCCCTCCCGTATAGTGAATAAAATGGGGCGTATTTTGTTGTGCACTGCTTTTTTTGGTGCAAAGCCCAAAAACTGTGGGCTTGATGTATAGTAAAGGTCCCAATTATGTGGATGATCCTTCACCATTTTCCTCAAGGCTCTGAAATTGAAAACAATTGTTATAAAACACATTATGACATGATATAACATGAAATAAGTCCATATTCACCCTTGAATGGTTCCATTCACCGTCTCCACCAAGCCATTTGTTTGTGGGTGGTATGGTGAACACAGACCCCTATTTATCTCAAGCTGCTCACACAAGCTAAAGTTGATCTAGGAACATTCATTGAATGAGACAAAAAGTAGTGTCTCTTCTGGAAAATGTTGGCCAAAATACAGTCATACACAATGTTCACAACTTACTTTATTGACAAACTCTTTCCCCCCCTGTCTGTGAGGATGCGTTTGGGTGCACCATGGCGGTAAAAAAAAAATCCATGATGCACTCCGCCACCAACTCTGCCTTTCTTGCCTGAATAGGGTACCTCAACCCATTTGGTCATGTAGTCTATCATGACACATGGGGCCCTGAATAGGGTACCTCAACCCATTTGGTCATGTGGTCTATCATGACACATGGGGCCCTGAATAGGGTACCTCGACCCATTTAGTCATGTGGTCTATCATGACACATGGGGCCCTGAATAGGGTACCTCAACCCATTTGGTCATGTGGTCTATCATGACACATGGGGCCCTGAATAGGGTACCTCGACCCATTTAGTCATGTGGTCTATCATGACACATGGGGCCCTGAATAGGGTACCTCAACCCATTTGGTCATGTGGTCTATCATGACACATGGGGCCCTGAATAGGGTACCTCAACCCATTTAGTCATGTGGTCTATCATGACACATGGGGCCCTGAATAGGGTACCTCAACCCATTTAGTCATGTGGTCTATCATGAAACATGGGGCCCTGAATAGGGTACCTCAACCCATTTGGTCATGTGGTCTATCATGACACTCATGTGGGTGTGGCCCTGGTTTGTGGCTGCCAGCTTTCCATGGTCCATTTCCACCAGTTCAAATGGTTCGGACACCTGAATTGTAAAGCACGGATCAACAATAACATTTTGTTTTATTGAAAATTGCTTAAGGATGTGAGCATTCACCTCTATCGGATTATACTGCGTTTTGTCCTTTATGGTGTAGGCCCTATTCATTTGACACTCCTCACACTGGGCAGTCTAACATGAAGTCAGCGTCACATGGACATAACATTCACAGACATCTGGTCCAATAGACCTCTGAAGTTTGCCTACAAAAAAGAACCAAATCGGCCATCTGTGCCCATATAAGGAGATCTATTTGTTAATTGAAGCTAACTACCTATGGCAAGTGTCACGACTACCTGGCTCTCAGTAGCAATGACATAGGGGAGACCACACCGTTTGTTAGTTAAATCAAAAATAATTTATTAAAACATTAAGTTATACGATGAAAACATAATTTGATTAAATAAGTGTATCAAGTCAGTCAATGAAAAGCAAGAGAAAGCTAATCAAAAGTGTAGTGCAGATCAGTAAAGTGTAGACTATGTGTAATGCAAAAAGGCAAAAAGGATGGTGCTGCCGCCAGCATGGGAGGCCAGAGCAAAGCCCAGTGGAGGAGAGCAGACGCACCGCGCAGAGCAGAGCCAAGCAGAGCTGTGCATGGCAGAGTGCATGGCAGAGAGCGAACAACTGGCAGGAGATGTTTTTAAATAGTCCCGCCAATCAGCTGTTGTCTAGACCAGATGGACTGAACATAGACAGCTCCCCCTTCAGACTGGGGGGAGAGAGACCGCCCAAACATTATATCAAATCTAAGTGTGCCGCCTTCACGTACCGGAGATCTCACTCAAAGGCAGTGGACAAAAGTGTTTTTAAGAAAATGTCTGCATTTCAGACTTTTTCATCCCAGCGAGAGTTTAACAGGTGTGATAATTAAAAATCCCCATGCTATTCTCCTCAAATCGCCAGATGTCAAAGATGGCACCTTTTTTGTAGGCGAACTTCAGAGGTCTATAACACTTACCCATTTGGAAATGTTCTCCTTCATGTCAGGCCACCAAAATCTTTGCAGGATTGCATGGAGAGTGCAGTCCACACCACAGTGAGCCCCATGACCACTGGCATGGAAATGGATGGGCTGTTTGCCTCTTCTGGGCTGCAAAGAACTTTTGCATAATGGTGCTGCTGCTCATCCGGTTTCCTCCTACAGAAGTATAACAGTTCCCCATCTAAGATGTGCACTGCATTATCATTGGAAATAGCATTTCAAACATTGACATAATGAAATAAAGTGCTGTTTGACTTGCCTTGTACTTCATAGGTGTCCGCTCTCCGCTTCAGGACATACCGTTGTTCCTTGGTGAAACCAGGGGTGTATACGTTCTTCAGCTTGAAGTTAAGAATTTCTTCTGCTTTTTTGGGGATCCATTTCTCTGTGTACTTCTGAATTTAACACTCAATTTCTGTGAATAGCCACTCGCTACACACATTCTTCTTCTTCTGTTGAGTTTTATGGCAGTTTACAATCAGGTGTATTACCGCCATCTGCTGGACTGAGGTGCAGTTCATTTTGTTTTTTTTAAAGAAACACAATAAATCATAAAATAAACAAAATAAAATGAAATAAAAATAAAATATAGGAAAACAAAAATAATAAAACAAACAAAACAAAAAGTTCTAAATCCTACTTGTTAACTGCGTGTCTTTGATAAATGACATTATGGAGCTATTTCTGCTTCCTAACCTGGGCTCTGCCAACAATGCTTCCAAGGAGAATACTTTCTTAGCTGTAGTAACCGCCCTTTTCATTTTTTCTCTTTCCCTAGAAAATCTTCTACACCTTAAAAGGACATGCTCCACATCTTCTCTCTCTTCACAAACCTCACAATTCCCAGTTGGATGTTTCTTAATGATAAATAAATTGCTGTTTAAACCTGTGTGACCTATTCGTAATCTGTTAAACCAAACCTCCTCCTGTCTATTTGTGTAACTATTCCTTTTCCTTGATATTTCTTGTTTCAATTTGTATAAATGTCTACCCCTTCTCTCCTTATCCCACTCAGATTGCCACATTGCATTCACTTTTTGTTTGATTATTACCTTCATCTCTGACTTACTGAGTGGAATGTTTATTTGAATTTCCTCTTCTTTTGTTGCTTCTTTTGCAAGTTTATCAGCTTGTTCATTCCCTTCTACTCCTTTGTGTGCGGGGACCCATACAAACTGCACTGTTCTTCCCTGTTGATTAATTATAAACACCATTTGATTAATTTCATTCAGGAGGTCCTGTCTGCATGCTGATTCACCATTCTGAATAGATTCTTCAGCTTGACCAGTAGCCCTTCCCTCCATAGCATCTCATGTGCTTTCTCTCTGTCAAATAATGTGGCCAGAACTGCTTCTTTGTTATTTTCTGCTCTCCTTATCAAGTTCTCCATGCAAACAACAGGGTCCATTGTTGTTCGTCCACTACGGAACCCGCTCTGGTGTTTGGAGAGTAGATCTTTCTTTTCAACCTCATACATTAACCTCCTAACAACCATTCTTTCCATCAGTTTACATAAATTAGATGTTAACGCAATTGGTCTATAGCTTTTAACTTCAGTTTTGTCCTTTCCTGGTTTCCCAATAGGAATTTTCCCAATAGGAACTACAGAGTGTGCTACACACCTTCATGGTTTCTGGCCCCTTTTATACTTGCTGTCGTGTGTGTGATGACCGTAGCGACGTAATTGATTGCCTGCTCACGTGGTTAGGAACGTGTGGTGATTTAGTGACGAGAGACACCTGGAGAGGAGCATGGTGCTTGGAGGGGGAGAGGGCAGATGACGGAAGACGGGCAGAGATGGAAGTTGGCGTGGACATAGTTAGGGCCCGTCCCATTTCTCCCCCCTTAAAACTTCCACTTGGTTTTGATTGCCCTCAACATTAAAGCCCCCTCGACAAGGGAAGTGGAGGTGAAGATCTTTCCCTATGAATTGGGACACCACTATATGTGGCCCTTAGTGTGCTCCTATGGACAGGACATTTGAAGTGATGCCATTGAACTGAATCAGAAGACAAGATTCAACGTGGGACGCTATATTTTTTAGTAACTTTTTTTGTGGGTATCTGGGACGCCGGTGCCCACGGACTGAACGTGCCATACGGGAGGGTCTCGAAGGCTGCCGGACAAGGGAAGTGTCGATTGTTTTAACCGTGTTTCATGAATTGTGTGCGTGTGTGGGAGGGGAGGGACGGGACAACTACTATGATTGAGTATTGGAAATCGCGGGTGGTTCTTTGGGGATGTTTTAGAATGTGTTGATTATTTAGATGTAGGCATTTGAGCCATGGCATTAGAAATATTGCTTCTTTTCATAAATCCAAGGAACTTATTATAGCTGTTTGACAGAGAGATCATGCGTTTTCAGGCCAGGGTAACCAGTGGATTTAGACCCATTGATTCAGAATCTGTGCACTGCTTGGTGAAATTTATGACAAATCCTTGGAACCGGATAGGGCAGAGGTGTATCTATGCAGGTTTACGGCTCCTACACACAGTTGCGTGCGTTGCAGTGCTGGAGACGCATCCCATTCACTTTACATGGGCTCACGTCATCCGTTGCCGAACTGAATTGTGGGTCCGTTGCGTCACGTTTCTCCCATCGCTCGCGTTGAGAAGTTCAGCTGTTGCTGTACCGCCACACGGCACCGGCCAATCAAGCCAATCGACAGATGGCACCAACCAATCAAATTACGGTTATACTTCAAGTCATTTGCATAGCTACCGTTGGGAACACCCACTGGCATGCGGTGACGGAATGCAACAGTGTGTAGGAGCGGTTACTCAAGTGAGTTTGAAACATGATTCTGTTGATGCAGGTGAAAAGCTGAGATATGAGAATGGCCACAACAAGTTTAGACAGCAGCCTCTCATTCAGTTCCACCTTAAACATCTGCTGATGCACCAGGGCAGAGCCTTCACTGGACTGATTAGTCATAGCCATGTGCTAAACATATAGCATTTAGAATTTACCAAGTAGTTGAACGTATAGCAACATTTTGGTAATAATGCAGTTGATAGGTTGTTGCTTCAGCCGTCTGGCATACAATAAAGTTGGTTAAAGGAAATTCATTCTGTAAATATATCAAACACACTTAAACAAGAAAAAAACACTCAGATCAAAGTCCGACTGCTTTGAGTCCGTATGTTTAGTCACTTGATCAATATACAGATTCAATATGTGTTTTTCTAAATGGTGTGAAACACATACAGATACAGATATACTTAATTTAACACACAAGGCTGGTGGTAAATGTTGCTACTGAAAGAAGTAGCTCAACAAAACAACCAAAAATAAAAATGGTTCAGATCATTGTTTTAATGTTCGGGAATCTGATGGGAATCTTCGGGAATCTGCTGAAGGGAAGAAGCTAGACATGAGACTTGTGTTGTCAGTGATGGGAGAGTGGGTAGATTGTTCAGCATCCTGATTGCTTGGTGGATGAAGCTACTTGCAAGTCTGGTGGTGCGGGAGCGGAGGCTCCTGTACCTCTTTCCAGAGGGCAGGAGGCTGAACAGTTAGTGTGCAGGGTGGGTTGTGTCCTTGACAATCATTAGTGCTTTGCGGGTGGTGTAAATGTCCTGCAGGGAGGGGAGTGGTGCTCCAATGATCCTCTTAGCTGTGTTAACAATGCGCTGGAGGGTCTTCCTGTTCTGATCTGTCCAGCTTCCGCCCCACACTGTGATGCTGCTGGACACGATGCTCTCGATGGTCCCTCTGTAGAATTATTATACATGCATTTATATTATTATATATATATATATATTATTATATTATGTTATCCCCCAAAGATAACAGTCAACAGCAGTAGCACATTTGACAAGCAAATGAGCTAGTTTGCTGTGGGGTATGTGTTGAGGAGGAGAATTCAATAGTTCTGAAAAGTGATGTTATTTGGAAGACATATGCCTCTGATGAGCTGAGCTGTCCCCAGTCCAGGACAAGAAGAGAACACCAGTTTCAATTTCAGTGAAGTGAACCTCCAGAATTTGGGTTGCTGTGTCCCAGTCCTTGTTATAAGCATCTGTGATGTAATTGCTGGTGTCACAATTCCACCCTTTATGGTCACATGTTGTCAATCCCTCCCCATCCCCCAGAGTCAATGGCAGGGATGGGGAATGTATGACAGAGAGGGACAACATTTTTTGATATTGTCCATATGAACTTTTTGTATAAACAAAAAAATATCCACATTCCTGAGTGCTAGACATATTTTATCAGTACAATGGACTCTGACACATCATTCAATGATGGCACAAAAGTGAACAGTAGTGCGACAACCAAAATTCACGTTTGAAGTGCATTTTTACTTTACAGCACATCGCTTCACCATTTCACCATCAGTAGCCAGGCCCCACCCCCCTAGATCTTCTTTTAGGGAGATCTAGTCTGGAACACCATGGGCTGTATTTTGCACACTGGCGCATGGCGTAAAACTCGTTTTCCACCCGCGCAAAGTTTAATTCGGTATTTTGCACGTTTATTTTTTAAACAATGCGCCCAGGGGTGTGGCAATTAACAACCTAGGGAGGGGCCTGGTGCATTGTCTAAAAATCGCTATTGTACACCTGGTCAGAAGTCTATGGCGAGTTGTTTATATGTTATTTTAAGAGCGCATTGTCAACAGTCATATTGGCAGGTGCACGCACCATCCTTCTATCATTCATGAACGCACACCAGCACACGTCCATGCAAAACATTACAAATTGCACAATTACAATGGGAAACATAATTAGAATGGAAGCGTTAGCGTTAAATTCTGTCAGGAAGACTCAATGCTACGTCACTCATTCATTCATTACTTCCGACCAATCACCAGTCTGCATCAGCCTTTATAATCACTTTACTTTGCACCTGCCTGTTGCTTTCAGGTGCCGATTTTCGATGTTCCGTATCCATGCACGGAAACAAAAAAAACCATACCACCAGGCTAACACATACTGGCTAACACATACTGTTGACTTGCGCTAGCCTAGCACCTGCGAACTCCGCAACTAGAAGGACTGGATGAAATGTGTTGAAAACTCTACTGATAAATATCACGCTAACTTGGAAATGAGGTCCTATGTCCAAAATCCTGAACCACCCCTTTAAGCTCCTGTATTGTCATGAGTGGGTTGAGCTTTTTGTACGATAGCTTTTCTTTTGCCACTGTGTAAGCTGTTCTGAACAAGACTGTTTTTTTTTTTGAGTAAATTGGACTGTATATCAAGGAAAGTGTTTGGGAGGGTGTCTTTCCAGGATATGATGCCGTCTTGTGCAGTGTGTCAAGGTGCTCAATCTCTTATACTCCTCCATTGTTTCCTCTCCCCCTGAACTCTTCTCCAGAACCTCCTGGACCATCTATGGGTAAAAGAGAAACAATAACGGTGATACACTTGTAAAGAGAAAACTTACCTGCACCCTCTAAAAACACAGGAGAGGTATTAAAGTGTAACTCAAGAGTACATACAACCTAGGACCCGCAGTAGCGCGTAGACCTGCAGTAGCGCGGAGGTACATTTGTTTTTCTAAAGTATTATAAACTTTTGAAAGTGTACAGGGAGATTATATCAAGACCTGTATCTGAAGGAAGAAAATTGCCTAGATTCATGTTCCGTTAACGTCAAATGAGAGGGCGCGTTCGATCTGGCAGCACTGGATCTGCAAGCAGATCTGGCTGAATCTAAAAAACATGCCTTACGTTCAGCCAGATCTGTGTAGTGCTGCAAGATTGAACGTGTCCCTGATTTGACACTACCGAACACGGCCAGGCTTCCCGCAATTGGAGGACAGACAAGGATTTCTCCTAGTGAGACTTTACTTTTAAATGCTCACCCATTTGGCTTTTTCTGCTGCATCCCCTATGGCAGAGGTGTTCTCTCCTGCACCAGTAGATTGATGTCCCTTGTTTGAAGAGGACCTCTCCATATCACTTCAGAAAAGTGAAGAATTTAGAGTAGAAGAACCTGCTGGCACAAATTCTGCAAAAACACAAAATTGGAATCTTAAAGGGACACCAGGCAAGCCTGATGCTTTTTCTCAACGAAACTCCCCCTCGCTCGGTCTGAAGCTCTTTTCCTTTTCTTTGCATCTTCCGTCAAGGGTTTTCGCTGCTTCTTCGCCGGCTCTGCCATTATACACACGTTTGCAACAATCGCTAGCGTTTCGTTAGCCTCCCTCTGTGCTGTGGATGCAGGATGGAAACTGAAACTGCTTCGGGTCGCCGGGTGCGATACACTGAACTTGGTAAGCGGGATATTCTTCCTACAGGCAGTAGGGGCGGGCGAGAGAGTCTTCATTCGCCCTGTAATGAGTCATTTAACCATATACCAACTTACGAAGATGAGTAATTAACACGAAAACATTGCCTGGTGTCCCTTTAAAGGGTTGCTTTAAGAGTTTAAGAAATTCAGTTTCCAATTTTAGTTAATTTAATTCAACTAAAGGGTAACAAAATCTTTTTTTTACCTTACCCACTGGCCAAGTGATCTGATATCAGATGCATGCAAACATTGATTTCAAATTTATTTCATTCAAATACTGCATGAACACTAGCTAATCTCACATAAAACCTCACCTTCTTCAATGAAACTTTCATAAGAAAAACCAGGCTGCAGTTTGAGGTACTTTTTTAGTCCATGGTACTGGACCTTGATGAGCATTTTGCCAACCCTGTTAAAACAAACAAAATCCATAATTATATAAACACAAGAACCACAATTGACTATCAGCAGTATCAACTAACTAGCAAAGGACTTCCAAAATTCATTCTGAAATCATTTACCATGTAGGCTACCAAATGTTTTAACCGCAGACAGACAGAAGTGTGTATGTGTTCAAATATGTTAACATAATCGCTAAATCACCCAAATAAAATAATATCAGTGGCATACTATTGCTGAGAATGGACAATGCACCTAACCTTAACCGACAACACTAACAGTTACCTTACACCATGTGTACTGCATGCTACAAATGCCTAATAGAATGCCCTGGTGGTCTCAGCTAACGTTAGCTACAAGCAAAATATATAACCCGAATTAAAAGCAAATAGTGTTCAGTTCAATCAAACGTCAATTAGTTGACAGACTGCTTTAATTAGTCAGTCAACAGATCCCTTAGTGCCAGACAAGCCTTTGGCACCACTAGATCGCTTAGAACAGTGGAGTCCTGGCTAACTAATGTTAACCAGCTACGTTAGCATGTTAGCTATTCCCTCAGTGGCTATTAAAATTCCAACCGTCTTTTCAAATTCGTTACAGAAAGATTAAGGCGTCATTAGACTCAATATTATATTAATGTCAGTTTAGAGTGTCCCAAGTATTACAAATGATTATAAACTTGGCCATTTCAAATTAATAAGGTTATAATATAACCTACCGAAGTTAAGGTTAGCTTGCTGGTTAGTTTACCAACCATCTAGGTACAGCTAGCAACCTTGCTACTGTTAAGCTAACTTCACCAATATTTCCTAGTAGGTCAAACACGTTGGTATGAAAATATATACCTGTGATGTGACATTACTTAATTGTATATTTGTAGTAGTTTTCATCCTAGCTTTCACAAGTAGCAGGAACAAATTACTTTACCTTTTACTATTCCATGCTGAACTTCAATGGCGTCCGTCTTCGAGGCATTCTTTTCAAAATCTCAACTGAAGGACGTTTTTCAGATGTTTAAAATATTTGAGGAAAAGGCTGCACATTTATCAGCGAGAAATTGTGCAACTTCCCACAATTCTTTTAGGGAGCATTTTCTCTGATTTTTTTTCTCGCAAATGTAGTTGATTTATTTGGGGAAACACATAATAGTTATTTTTTTAAGGCGACTGCTTCAAGAAATTAAGTCATACTTAATTTTTTTGGTGTAATTTCCGTGGCACCAGGATTCATTTTTTACAGTGTACGCAGCTGAGGAGCTCATCAATTCTTAAAACAGAGCCAGTGCTATGAGGGACTTCTCAAGTATTCCCCACTGGTTTGCTGTTAATGTTGCTGGCAGGTCATACTTGTCATACAGAGGGTCCTTTTCTGTCATGTAGAAAGTGCTGTTCCACCTCATTGTAACATCTTGCTGCAGGCGCTTGGGTGGCATATTGAGTTTAACTGGAAAGCGTGCAGGAGGCGAATGCTTGAAGTGACTGCACTGTGATCCATGCTTGAAGTGACTGCACTGTGATCCATTGCCTTTACAACATAGCTGGCATTATCTCTTACAACTACATGAACTTTGCTCTTCTTGATTTTCCGTGCGTTTAGCACTTGTTCCTTTGCAGCAAAGATTGGTGATTGATTGATTCCCTTGTGTTTGAACCATTATATTGTTTTGCTAGTAGAACCAGAGACTTTCTAATGAGGAGACACAGCACTCAAATAATCTCCCCTAGAAATGTACGGGGTTAGTTTGTAACATTGCATGTTCACAAAGCAAAAAGGTCTGCTGGAGACACGGAGCAGACGCCTTAAAAGCCTGCACACACCTGCTGGTGTGCTGCGTTACCCTAAGGAGCCGGCCATGCCCACAAGCACACTTGAATAGGGGAGACAAAACAGAAACAAACAGTATGTCTAGCAGGCCATCACACACACACACACACACACACAGACAGGTGTTTCCTCACAACCACGTAGGCCCTAGTATTTACAACCCTGTAATTAGAGCCAAGCTGCTCCTGATTAGAGAGTATTTGGAGAGCTTGAGAGTATGCGTCCTGACAGACTAAAACTGCTTCACCCTATAGACCCTTTCAACAAGGTAAACACAAACAATGCTTGAACGTTCTATTTGGGCCCCAATCTACTTCCTCTGCATTAAGATAACATATGGAATTTTAAAAATGGAAGTCTTGTGGGGCCAACTATGATGCTGATAATGGAACTCTCTTGAAAGGGTCCATAATACAATAGATGTAGCAGTGTCACAGTGATATCTGATCCTCCTAAAAAATCCATCAAACAAGTTTGCTGCAGTTTAGCAATGGTTGAGTAATTTAGTTATGCAGAGAAAGATCAGACACTACTGTATCTTTATTTAGCATGCCAGTAAGCATAGAGTTTGAAAAGTTTTAATGACCAAGAGCAGAAGCTTAACATGTGAAGCATCTGTCTCTCACAGTCTCCCTGTACCACCTATGTGCATCACTGTATGCTTTAAAACAACATGAAAACACACACAGTCTTAAACAACACAGTTATTGCAGATAATGTAGATAGTAGGGAGTAGAAGGAACGTAGCTAAAGCTTAATGTCAAATCATGGCATACTGTATGATGGATGAATGATGTTTATTATTAAGACCATCCACTAATAGTCCAATACTAGTAACTTCTGATAGGGGTGGGGTAGAGAACATGTGACCTTACAGGCTGGGATTATGACACCAGCATTTACATCACAGTTGCTTATAACAATAACTGGGACAAATCAATCCGAAGTCTGGAGGTTCACTTCACTGAAAGGATGACGTGGATTAGGAACAGCACAGCTCATCAGAAGCATATGTCTTCCAAATGACTTCACTTTTCTGAATGATGTTTCTGAATGTGTTTTTGGTTTATGTCTCTGTGTAAAGTCTGATTTGTTTGTTTTCTTGGGTACATGCAACAACCTGTACCGCACATACTGTATGTATGTCTGTGATATATGTTTACCTTTAAATTCTCAATGATATATATGTGTAGCACATGATGGCCATGCCTAACCAGTCCAGTGAAGGCTCTTCTCTAGTACATCAGCAGATGTTTAAGGTGGAAATGAATGAAGGTCCGCTGTCTAAACTTGTTGTGGCCATTCTTATGTCCATGCTCTTCACCTGCATCAACAGCATCATGTTTCACACTCTCTTGAGTAAGCCTGTGTTTAGAGAGCTGCCTCGCTATATCCTCTTTGCCCACATGCTCTGTAATGATAGTGTTCAGTTAATGATCTCCATGTTGCTCTATGTTTTGTCTATGAATTTACAACTGGTTCCAAAAGCCATATGTGCACTTCTGTTAGTGGTGACGGAGACAACTTTCCGCAACGCTGCATTGAACCTGGCTGTGATGTCACTTGAACGCTACGTGGCTATTTGTTTTCCACTACGGCATAGTGAGATGGTGACCCGAAAAACTGCAGGCATTTCTATTGTGTTCATCTGGTTCTTCAGTTCGACAAACCTTTTGATAGATATAATTTATGCACTGGTAGTCAATCCAGCATCTTTTAAAGATCCTATGTTCTGTACTCGACAGAGGTTTTTTCTGTCAGCATGGCAAGTCGATGTGTATCAGGGCTTCAGTTACTTCTTCTTTGTGGTTGTAACAGGCATCTTGTTTTTCACTTATGTCAATGTTGTGGTTGCAGCTCGATCTGCCTCAGCTGAAAAAGAATCTGCCAAGAAGGCTCATAAGACCATACTGCTTCACCTTGTTCAGTTAGTTCTCTGTGTTAACACATTTGTTTATATAAGCATAGAGAGAGCCCTTGCCATGACCAGCAGCACTCGTCTGTTCATGGACCTGCGCTACGTGAACTTTCTCTTTGTTCTCATTCTGCCTCGGTGTCTGAGCCCCCTGATCTACGGCCTGAGAGACGAAGCTATTCGACCCTTATTCTTCTATTATGTCAGGTGTGGAACCCAAAAGGTCAAGCCCTCTGTAACAGCACACTGAGAAAACCAGGCAGAATTGTACAGAAAACAGCCCCAGAAAATAAAAGCGGATTAGTATCATGTTTTAAAATGAACATTTTTGTTATACTGTATTTTTTTTTATAACTTGAACATGTTTCATAATGAAATATGAACATGTCATCAAATTGAGACGTTATACCAAACACACTTCTTGTCGTGAAATAATGTGAAAATATCACAGAATGTGTAATATTGCACATTAACATTAATTCATGATATTTTTGATTTCATATTTCATGATGACATTTTATTTTAGCAATCATTTTTAGAATTTGGTTAGAATAGAGAACATTTTCAGCAGATTGACATTTTCAAGAGCTCTTTCAGATCTAATATTGACTTGATGGGGAATATGTAAGCTTTCTGGAATGGTTGTACTGAATTCGTTGTGTTTGTGCATGCTTGGGTATCCAATGATGTATGTAGTCAATGATGAATGAGCATAAACACTGTAAAGCAGCGCTGCTTGTGTCTTTGCAATTAACCAAATATATCCATAAAACAAGGAATATCCATATGTATGTCTGTGTTCTTCACATGTCTCCACGTCTGACTGATTTGGCAGGTGTAGTTCAGAGGACACAAGTAAGTGCAGTGTTAAATATGGCGTTGTTTGGATGTGAAATGCAATAAATTACGTTTCAGTTCTTTTTAGTCAGCGCCACTCTGTAAAATTCATTGTTCATCCAGTGTTTGCCAGAATGCCAAAAATGTTGCCGTTGATGTGCGTGGCAAGTGACCGTGCACTCGTGCCGGCCCCGGTGTCAGCTCAGTTGACATGGAATTAAAATATCACCAAAGCACTTCACGTTTAGGCTATAAGCTAATCTACGAGCTCTACATTGTTTACACTCCTACACTGTTACACGAGTACTGGACATAGTTAATGGAGATATGGACTAGGCTATTTCTGTTTGCTATGCACTTCATTTAAATGTGCTGTAGTAGGCCTAGGCTACATTTTGCACATGCACTTGTGTATATTTCTTTTTTTTTGTTCAAGGTTTTTTTTTATTATTATTAATATATGAAAGACAATAGTTTTTAACATTGTACAATGGTAATACAACATGCATAAGAATACAATCAAATACTGACTCCTTTTCCCAAGTCCAAACCATCCCCAATCCCATACCACCCACCCCCCAAGATATGTAAGACACACATACAGAAACGCACAAACAAACATTAACTGAGAAACCAAATTAAGTGGATATTTTTGACAAAAATATAATAAAAATAATAAAAAAAATAAAATAAAATAAGTAATAATACAATAAACCAACAAAGAGGAGGAAAAAACAATGGGGTAAAAAATGGTTGCAGGTGAATGCACCCCCTAATCAAGGAAGTGTTTGTAGCTCACTGGAATAAGTTGTAGGTGAATGCACCCCCTAATCAAGGCAGTGTTTGTAGCTCACTGAAATAAGTTGTAGGTGAATGCACCCCCTAATCAAGGAAGTGTTTGTAGCTCACTGGAATAAGTTGTAGGTGAATGCACCCCCTAATCAAGGAAGTGTTTGTAGCTCACTGGAATAAGTTGTAGGTGAATGCACCCCCTAATCAAGGAAGTGTTTGTAGCTCACTGAAATAAGTTGTAGGTGAATGCACCCCCTAATCAAGGAAGTGTTTGTAGCTCACTGAAATAAGTTGTAGGTGAATGCACCCTAATCAAGGAAGTGTTTGTAGCTCACTGAAATAAGTTATAAAGGAGTTCCAGCATTTGTAAAAGTTATTAGTATATTCCCTCTGAGAGTGAATTTCACCTTTTCTAGTTTTAGAAAGAAAATAAGATCCTTCAGCCACAGGGACACAGAAGGGGACTGTGAGGATTTCCAGGAGAATAGAATCCTACGCCTTGCCAGCAGAGTAGCAAAGGCAACAACATCTGCCTGTCTTCTATAAAGAAGCTGTGGGACTGGTGTAATACCAAAAATAGCTAGTAGAGGACAGGATTCTAATTGGACTTGAAGAATGTCTGAAAGGATATTGAAGATAGAATTCCAAAAGTTTTCAAGTTTGGGACAAAGGGCAAACATATGACTAAGATGGCAGGGCGTTGCTCCACACTTGACACAGGTGTTATCAACCTCTGGATACATTTCTGATAGTCTTGATTGTGAAAAATGCAATCTCTGTACTACTTTAAACTGGATAAGACCTAGGCGAGCGCATGACGAAGAGGTACGTATTCTCTTGATGGCTCTCTCCCAAAAACCCTCTCCAAATTCTACTCCCAGATCAGTCTCCCATGCAGCAGAGGCTTTAGAGCCAGTCTGCTTATGCAAAGACAAAATACTTTGATATATTTTGGAAATGAGAGATTTTTGAGTTTTGTGTTGAAATAACTCGCATGGTTGTCTTGGGGGTGGGGAGGGAAAGTCAGGAAAGGTGGTGGAGAGACAGTGCCTAGCCTGAAAATACCTGAATAAGTGAGTGTGGGGTAAGTTGGAGAGGTGGATAGGTCTGAAAAGTTGGCAAAAACATTGTCTATGAATAGGTCACTGAAGCTCACTATGCCATTTCTCTCCCAGAGACGAAAGACAGGGTCTAACTGAGAGGGTGGAAAAAGATGATTGCTGCAGATGGGCATTAGAGTAGAGACAGAACATGACCGAAAGTGACGCCTGAATTGATACCATATTTTAAGAGAGGTACAGACAATTGGGTTGAGAGAGCCCTCCGCTGAGTGTGCATTGCTGAAGCAGGGATTTCCTAACTCTGGGAGTCTTCCCTCCCCATATAAAAGAGATAAGTGCCTGATCAATAGATTTAAAATACGATTTGGGTAAAAATAGGGGGATAGATTGGTAAAGAAATTATGGCAGTACCGGTACTCATGTTGCTGTGCTCACTAAGAAATGTGCATGCGAGTTTGAGATTTCACGAATTGCAGTGCTGAGAGTCGGTTTTCACGGATTGCAGTGTTGTGTATTTTGCACTGAATATAGCCTCCAGTAGCCTGTCCCCGAAGCTGGCCCGCTGAGCACTCGGACTTCTCGTGGGTGGAGTTCGGCAGACGGGAGTGAGAAGCGACGGCAGTGACGCTAAGTGGTCCCTTTATCGAGCCATATTATCAGTGTACCATTCAGCTGTGCTGGCTAACCTGTTTGCATGCTAGTTGGGCTGCATCTGTTTTTGAACACTATTGTTCTGACCTTGCTGTGACGTGCTGTGCTTTGAAGTGTTTGCAAAACTGATGAACCCAGCACCGGTGCGTCTCATAAATTAAAACACGAATTGAAGCAACAACTTGACCATTGGACAATCCTACCACAAAACCTTTCTATAGGCCTAAAACATTTATGACATAAAAAGTGGAATATGAACGCATTTCATCACACCTGACAATTAAACAGAGCTGTGGCTGTTCGTGATTTTGACTGATTCTTGAGAGCGAGGAGCGGGATATTTGCACCGCTTAGCTCCGTTCACTAGCTCTGATTCGGTGGCATATATCATGGGGGCGGTCCTTGTCTTGTAGGAGCCATGAATCCTGAATTTCCATGACCAATCAGGTAATTAAAAAATGGCCATTGAAAAAAACGGGTAGGGGTAACTACAACTACTCACGCAAGTAGTAATGGGAAAAAGCTACTGTAATTTAACAATATCTCATTAATTATGCATTAATATGCATACATTGAATGTAGTCAGGTTCAGGTTTGCCTTCAGAACTTTTTCTGGATTCAGAGCCTTAAAAGAACGGCTTGTTCAAGTGCTAGTCGTAGGTTATGCCGATTTCAGTCGTCCCTTTATCTTGCGGATACAGATGCAAGCCATGCAGGATTGGGGGCAGTTCTGTGACAGGAAAAGGATGGGTTACGGCGACCAATAGCCATTGCTAGCCGGGGCTTGCGGCCAAGTGAGAGGAACATGTCAAATTATAGTGCCATGAAACTCAAACTCCTTGCAGTCAAGTAGGCAATCACGGGAAACAAATGCAAGTATCTCCTGGGCAACAAGTTCACCGTGTACACTGACAACAATCCCCTCCAATACCTGCAATCAGTGAAACTGGGCGCTCTGGAACAGTGCTGGGTTTTCAGCTTGCCCTCTTTGATTACAACATTAAATATCAGCTAATCGCAATGCCGATGCCCTTTCTAGGCTTCCCACAACCCCACTAACACTTTGCGATCTGTGTCACACGGCCTGGACGTCCCCCTGCCGATTGCCATAGCCAACATGTAAGCCTCGAGTGCACCTATCCAAGACTCTTGGATGACAGAATCTTGTATGGTGGACCTATCCCTGATCGAACCAAAAGAGACCTGAAAGTCCTGCAAGGGACTGATCCCTGTATTTCCAGATACCTGTGGTTTTGGTGACGGGGACAACCACCTACCCATTAAGACAAGTGGAGTGAACCAAGGGAAGTCCAGCAGCTGATAAAGCAGTGTCCCAGATATAGGAAGTGGATGGGACCTTGTACCGAGCGATCCAGGCTCCTCTTTCCAGGGATCCAGTGCTGCAGCTTTTACTGCCCAAGGTGTTGCAAGTCGAAGTGCTCACTAGCCTACACAACAACCATGGCCATCTGGGGGTGGACAGGACCACAGATTTGATATGCCAGAGGTGCTACTGGCCCCAGATGTGGCATGAGGTGCAAAAGGGGTGTTCTGAGTGTGAGCACTGTGTGGTTGCTAAAGCAAGACAACCCAAGCCAGAACCTTCTTTGGAAATCTGTTAGCCACTAAGCCTTTGTAGATAATCTCCATTGACTTTACTCTCTTGGATTGGGCTACTGTACCACAGGACAAGAGAATGTTCTGGTAGTCACAAATGTTTTCTCAAAGTTGACCCAGACCTTTCTCACCCATGATCAGAGAGCTTCCACCGTAGCTAAGATTCTAACTGAGAGATGGTTCTATGTGTATGGCATGCCAAGGAGAATCCACTCTGATTAGGGGCGCAGCTTTGAGGAGGAGCTATTGAAACACCTGTGTGACATCTACAGCATAACAAAGAGTAGAACCACCACTTATCATCCAGAGGGGAAAGGTCAATGTGAACATTTCAACAGGACATGACTTGCTCAGGACCTTACCCCCTGAAAAGAAGCGTAAATGGCCCCAGTTGCTCCCTCATCTCCTGTTCGCCTATAATACCACCATGTACCAGTCCACACAGCACTCCCCATACAAGCTGATGTTAGGTCAGAAGCCACAGTTGCCAGGCGACCACCTACTTGGAAATACTGGTGGTGACCACAGGGACAGTCCACCGACTGATTGGGTGGTGCAACATCAAGAGTACCTGACTTCTGTCTATGCTAGTGCTAGGAGACACTTAGAAGAGGCTGTGGCATATCGTAGGCATGGTGGTCCTGACACCGTACCCATATTACCACCTGGAGCTCTAGTCTTTTTCTAGTGGGCGGTGGTACTGTGGTGGTTAAGGAGCTGGGCTAGCGTGCAGTAGCCTGAAAGTTGTCAAAAGTTGTTGTTGTTCAATTCCCGGCTTTCACTGTTATGCCCTTAAGCAAGGCACTTAACCCCAAGTTGCTCCGGGGACAATGTGATCCTTTGTAATATCGCTGACATACAGTATGTAAGTGACTTTGGTCAAGAAGTGTCTGCAAAATGTAATGTAATGTACATGTACACTCTTTTGCAAGAACAATTTTCACAGCCGCCACAAAATCCAGGATACATGGGTGTCCACCAAGTATGAAATTGTGGAGTGTCTGGATGGAATTGGCATACACTATAAGATTAGGCCGTATGGAGAGGAGGGCCCCCTTAAGACCATGCATCGCTCCGAGCTTAAACCTGTTCCTACCAGTCGAGATTCATCCAGCCCACCAGCACTGGCTGCTCCACAGCCTCATGGGGGTATCGGGAGGGAGCCAGGCCTCGGTAACACTGCAGTTAGAGACCTGTTGAGGGTAGCCATAGTCCACACCAAGACTAGTGCTTAGCATCACACTGACCAAGATGGTGTTAACTTTAGCCTTGTCCAACTGTCCCAGGCTCATTTGGAGGGCGTACCAGATTAAAGAGAGCAAATGCATATGGTTTAGTGTTTTCCCTTGAGTTATTAGTTTTTTGTATTAGTTCAGGCTGTGAAAGGGCCATCCGTGGTTTGTCTGTCTGTTTGTTTGTTTGTGACTTATATCCGTGGTTTGTCTGTTTGTGTGTACCTTATATTCTTTTGTTTGTTAATTTTGCCTACTGCTACTTAACTACCCATGCCTATGACACCTGGTGGTGTACTGTGTTGCCTGTACTCTTATAGATTATTTCCAAGACAAATTTCTGTTAAGGTAGACAACAGAATGACATGGCAGGTTAAGGAAAGCATCAAGAAAAGCAAAGATTAAGAAATCATTTTTGACATAGGCAACAAGGGAGGAGGTGTTTTTACACTTTTCAGACACTCAAAGTTTGAAAACTATGGATATTGTTTTAGAACCAACAACCTTTCTACATTATCTGTGGGTTTTGTGTGCAAAAAGTGGAATTAATTGTCAAAAAATTTGAAGAAAATGTGAAAATCACTTTTCAGACTAGATATAATCGCTTATTTTAAAACATACAGATAAAAACACTAAAGATGGATCGTGAAAATTTGAAGACAAAAAAATCTTGTTCCTTAGACTCTATATTAGCAAAATATGCAAAAATATGCAATTTTTACATGAAAATCTAGCGGTAGCCTATTTTCCAAACACAGCGTACTGCACTATGACCTTCCATGTCTGGAATAGACTTGCTGATGGTATTTTTGAAATTCCATGACCCGTTGGAACTCTGCTTTACTTTGAGGTCGGCTACGACAGCGGCTCTAGCAGCTCCGATGTAGCCGACTTTTAGTGATCTTCTTGCATGGTGTTGTATTGTTGGCTTAAGTTCACGGCTGATTTAGTTTCTAAGCATAGCCTACTAAACACATAAGTTGTAACTTTGAATTCTGTGTTAAGATCGGCTGTTTCCCACCTTGTCTACAATTCTGAGTTTTCTTTATAAACCGCTCTCTTGTATCTCTTCCTCGCTCGCTGGCTGTAGTGAAGAAAGCTCAACTATGCTGGATTTTGTATATATATAGGAAACGCCTCTATCGGTGGACCGTATCATTACAATAAGGATCCTGTTCAGATGTGGTAAAACATTTTAATGACATTTCAAAATTGATCCGTGGCCCACACTGAGTGAGGAGGAGGGCTGCATGCGGCCCGCCAGTTGCCTATCCCTGTGGTAGAGCATGCGTAGTATTGCACGAGAGAATTGCCAGAGGAAAGGTGTGATCAAACGCAATAAGTTTAGGTGACCGTTCAGGTGGAAGATGTGAATGCAGTTGATTACCAGTCAGTCACATGTTTCTCCATTGGCCTCCAGTGACTGTTGACAGTTTGTCCAATGACCCACATGCACTGAATTCAAGCCACAGTACACTGAAGACAGTAAAGCATGGTGGTGCACAATTCATGTTATGGGGATGTTTCTCTCACTGTAGTGTTGGACCTATTTATCGCACACCAGAGGTCATGGATCAGTTTCAATACATGAAAATATTTGAAGAGGTCATGTTGTCTTATGCTGAAGAGGCATGCTTGAAATGCCTTTGAAATGGGTGTTTCAACAAGGCAATGACCCAAAACACACCAGTAAGTGAGCTTGGTTTCAGACTAACAAGATTGACGTTATGGAGTGGCCAGCCCGATTCCCAGACCTCAATCCTATAGAAAACGTGTGGGGTGACATCAAAAATGCTGTTTCTGAGGCAAAACCCAGAAATGCAGAGGAATTGTGGAATGTAATTCAATCGTCCTGGGCTGGAATACCTGTTCACAGGTGCCAGTAGTTGGTCGACTCCATGCAACGTAATGTATTGTTTTGCATATATATTCAATGCAAGTAGGATTACACAATATTATCGGAACAACATCGGCAGATAACAGCTTTGTTTTGCATATATTTCATGAAAGGTTTTAATCATATTATGATTCAGGCCAGTATGCTATTCTACACTACAGCCAAGCCAGTTGAACAACTAATCAACATATTTTACCCACTAGAAATATGCGGTAATATGATACATGTTTCATTTAAACAGTCACACCAATTGTATCAAGTACTCTTAACATTTTTAAAGTTCCCAGAGATGTCATCCCAGTTATTCTCTATCCAGCTCTCAGTGGGCAGTTACAGAGGGTTTGACCTTTTGGGTTCCACATCTGACATAGTAGAGGAATAAGGGCCGAACAGCATCGTCTCTCAGGCCGTAGATCAGGGGGCTCAGGCACCGAGGCAGAATGAGAACAACAAGAAAGTTCACAACACGGAGATTTATGAACAGACTACGGCTGTTGACCATAATAAGGGCTCTCTCAAAGGTTCCATACATCAGACTGTTTAGACAAAGTACTAACTGACCAAAGTGTAGAAGGACTGTTCTCCAAGCTTTCTTAGCAGATTCTTTATCAGCTGAAGCAGATCGAGCTGCCAATATAACACTGACATAAGTAAAAATGATAATAACTGTTACTGCCACAAAGAAAAACCCAGCGAGCCCTTGAAACACATCTCTTTGCCATTGTGAAAAAGTAAACATCTCTCGAGTACAGTACATGGGGTCTTTAAAAGACAATGGATCCACTATCAGTGCATATAGAATATCTATCACAACACTTATGCAACCTAAGAACCAGATTATTGCAATTGAAATACCCGTCATTCTCTGTGTGGCCATCTCACTGTGATGTAAAGGGAAACAAATGGCCACATAGCGCTCGAGTGACATCACACCGAGGTTTAAAGGAGAAATATTCGCTGTGGTTGCTGCCAAGAAAATCAAAAATGAACAAATAAACTTAGGAATCTTCTGCCAAAATTGAAATAACATGAAAAACACAGGGGACAACACCAACTGAACGGTGTCATTACAGAGCATGTGGGCGAAGAGGATATAGCGAGGCAGCTCTCTAAACACAGGCTTACTCAAGAGAGTGTGAAACATGATGCTGTTGATGCAGATGAAAATCAGGGACACAAGCATGGTCACAACAGTTTGAATTAGTCGCTCCTTGTTAACTAAAACCTCAATGATTTGCTCAAATGCGAGTATAGTTCCTAAACTAGATTGATTAATGCTTCCCATCATTTATACACAAATACATACAGGATATACAACATACAAGAAGCTGACTTGGTCAATTAACGGAAATGATGAGTTGAGAAAGTTTGAATCCAGCCTTCATAAAGAACAAAAAAACAACAGTTATAAGAAAAGTATGTGTTAGAAAACAAAACCTCTGTAGAACAGTCAATAATAGGTAAATATCATCAAATAAAGTTTAAACATGACTTCCTAAGCTAGTCATCCTCTGAGGGCAGTCACCCCCACTGAGTCGGTGGTGCTGTGTCCAACTAATTTTTATAAGCAGCTGTGATGTCAGCATAGGTAAAATCCCAGCCTTGGTGCTCACATTTCTTTTGCTCGCGAAAGGGGTGCTCCTGACAAATCGGATACCATGAGACCAGTATTATTATCAGGGTGCGATTTGTGAAAAAATCAGAGGGGGGGATGATTTTAAATAAGTTTGTAACCCCCCCCCAAAAAAAAAAAAAAAAAAAAAAAAAAAGATAAATGAACAAACGATTCATAGCCTAGTAGTTTCATGGTTAATAATAGCCTATATTAATTTTGCCACCTTTGTAACATTTACCTTTAGCTTAGTTTTAGTTTACCATTGTGTATGATATTAAACAGCGAGTGTGCTCTTTTGGTATGATGATCAGCTCCTCTAATGGGTCTACGTTTTGACATGCATACAAATTCACCTTGTTCTTGCCCCATCTGAAATGACTCCTGAAATGACTCCTTCATCCATCCTAGCTGCCTCCATCCTTTCTGTATTTGTTGTGCAAAAAAACGTTGTATATGATGGCACTGAATTCTTGAGTTAGTGAATTGGCTAACAGTGTTTGTTGGTAACCAAATAGCCTACACATTTTGTAGGCTAATCGCTGAATAGGGTACGTGCATTCTAGAATCTCTCCTGCAGATTTGCGTTCAGTAGCCAAGTGCGTAATATTGCAAAAGTTGAAAAAATAAATGTGTTTATTGTAGCCTACAGAAAATAAATTGCCTACTATCATGCTGTCAGTTAATTGGCTACAGTGCAGTGAAGAGTTTGGAGAGTGGTAAGTTATAGGGCAACTTGGAAGTTTTATGAAAATAATTTACGAACCAGAACATATGGGCCCTGACCATGAAGCTTCTATTTCTTGCAGCTGTTAAAACACCCGCTATATAGGCCTAGTTTAAATACCCACCAACATTCGTTTTTACAGTACAGATTATTTCTGAAAATGATTTGTCTACTAGGCCTAGCCTACTGGCTGATTTATCAAACGAGTGCTTTCTCGTTCGTCCTCTGCAAATTACAGATGTTTCGGTAGAGAGCCATTGAATAAGCAATTTCTAATATGTAACACTTTTTGTGACATTCAGCAAATATCTCCTCACTTAATGTAAGTTCCTTTGGACATTAGGCCTATGTTCTACTCTATATTGGAGTTGTCCTCCATCTCAGTTGCATCAGTTTTCTGATTTTGAAGGTTCTAAAATATGACTATATGCTTCTCGTTTTCTTTCATTTGTCCAGCTAACTTTTCCATTGAAACTAGCCATTTATGATTGATTACACAGTCGACATTCTGAAATGTCCTGTGCGATCAAGGCCAAATTAACCAGTCATCACGCAGCCACTGTGTCAGCAGCGTGAGTGCTGACGGTGACGGTACGTTTCTGATATCAGATTATTATGAAGCTAGCCTACTGGGGCCTGTACTACGAAGCGGGGTTACTGGCTTATCTGGGTAACTTCGAGAGTAACTTGATCACTTGTGGCATAACTTCCCGATTAAACCGTACTACGAAAGGTGGATATGTTTTAACCTAGGTATGCTGCCATGGCAATTTACGCTTTATCTCAAACCTGCTCCGAGCAGGTTATGTTCTTGGTTAACCCGAGGTTTCCGTTAACCACACCCTTTATAAGTACCACCCATCCACTAACAATTCGATGTCGGGCGCATTCTGGATGATCCATAATGACATTGGAGCTAAAAATCGAGGGGGGCTCTTCTTCGCAGGGCGAGGGTTTTAGAGACCACCATATATAGACTATATATATATATACCCGGACGATATTCTCTATGAAGATATAGATTGTCAGCCGAAGGAATTCGTTATCTTTGTCAGATGATCTAGGAAGATGTCTCTAATGTCACCCGTCATAGCAATGCCCTTATGTGGACATTCATGTATTCCATCTAATCGGTGATGCTGAACATCTGAGCAAGAATACTGCATGTCCGAAAATAAATCGGACATAGGCCTAGCCGTATGCTAAACATCTGAGCAAGAATAGCCTACAGTAGGCCTAATAAATTAAAATTTTAACAAACTTGTTGAATTGAATGTCATATTACTGTACCCTGCACATAAAGGCTACAAATTTCCACAGCACCAGAATCCGACCGAATGCCTCCCTCAACCCCTTTCCATAATCGGCTTCCACTATTATTTGCGATGGCCAACTCCTCTGCTACTGTAAAAAACTCTGGTGCCTTACAGTAGTGTTCAAAGACACCTTTTTCTTGTTAGCTGTAAAACAGAGGCCAAGTGAAGGCTATAAGCATACTAGGCCTAGCCTACATGTTTTCATAATTAAGAAATATTAATGCAAGCTATAACTATTTAAACCTGCTATTCTGAATAATGTGTTTGTGTTTCATTTTCACCTGCTGCCATGTGCGTTTGGCAATGGTGTTGCATCTGAAATGTTCACAGGATTAGGCATACACTAAATCAGTCATTGGGGGCTACTTAAACATTCAATTATCCTTATTATTGTAATACCCACTTACAGCCCACTTCTGAATTGTGTTGCATCTGTAGGCCTTTCTATGAACTCAAAATAGGCAATTTAATTATTTCAACTCATTTCAGACATTCCGCAAGCTATTATTCCTCCGTAACACATTATTTGAAGAACATGTGGAAATAAAACTTTACTTTTAGGCATTTAGGCTATCCGATCTGCAATACGTTGCCAACAGCCTTGTCTTGCTTTGTTTGCTGCCGACGTATATTTGATTTTTGTCGTAGAGTGAGTTTTAATTCCTTGTAACTTGTCATAATAATTGTACATTCCTCGTCAGTAAAATAAGGTGATCGCGTCATCATTGAAAGTGGTGACTTGCGCTGCAACCCGCCCCTTTTATGTGAACGCGCACAAACTCCAGTTAGGTTAACCCCGGTTCAACAAATCAACTTCTTAATCAGCGTCGTAGTACCGATTAACACCACTTAAGATAACCAGGTTTTGTCAACCCCGGTTTAACAAAGTAACCCTGGGTTACATCTGGGTAGGTTAAGCTCCCTTCGTAGTACAGGCCCCTGGACTGTTCACACATTGCAGTGCTTTACTTATATGAAGTACTAGCATTAATCAATATGAGGGGCAGAGGGGGATAAATGTTGTCCCCCCCGGCGATGAAAATAAATAAGCAGAGGGAAGGATATCAAGACCAGAGGGGGGGAAATCTCCCCCATCCCCCCCTACAAATCGCACCCTGTACACATAGACACGCACGCACACACAAATCCACAGACACGCACGCACACACACGCATGCACACATATACACACACACAGGCACGCACATACTATTGGTATCGGCAATTATAACGGCCGATACATAACTACAAATTCAGTAGGATTAAAGGCAAACCAAATATTCATCATCATTTATATTGTAACAAACTGCAAGGTTGTCTCAGAATGGTTTTTATTGGTCTCATACCAAAACACACGAACCCCATTACACAGGTAACACACGGGAGGTCAATTAAACAAGCACGATACACAAACAGGGTAGTCACATACAATACACGGGGTAAACACATGAGGTACAACATAAAGAAAGACTATACAAGCTAACACATACATGACAAGGTAAACACAATTACTCTCACTAAAACTAACATCAACATTACACACACACTGCACAGCACCATGGGAGCTCACATTCGGAACCAGCTAGGCTCGGTTCACTACACAGCCCCCCAAGACACTGTGTATGTCCCCTTGACTCAAGTCTTACCCTACCTCAGTCCATGAGCCTGGCTGGGACGCGACGCTGGCGTTGTGGGCGCCCCGCTTTTGCGGCGGTGACTTCCGGGAAAGGCTGCACGGTGACCGGTGTTAGAGCCACAGCTCCATTGTCACCAAGTTCCACAGAATCAGTGTCTCCACGACCCTCAGCTGAGGCCAGGGGTCGATACTGGGCCAGTTGATCACGGTGGAGAGCCACAACTCTCCGACGCTTAATCAGTCTAAGGCAGCTTCTCTAAGACATCGCACGGCCCGACCCACTGGCTAGTGAGTTTCGGGGAAATGCCTTTCTTTCTCTCCGGGCAGTACACCCAAACTTTTTCGCCAGTCTGGAACTCCTGGCCGCGACAGCGCGTATCGTAAGCTTGCTTTTGCCGTTTTCCAGCTTCACTCATAGCCTGCCGGGCCAACTCGTGTACTCCTTTCAGTCTCTCGCGTAGCTGCTTGTAGTATTCCAGCCCTGGCTTACCTCCAATCTCCGCTTCCGGAGGCGAACCGAACACCAAGTCCCGCCCGAACATCAGAGCTTTGTGGATGCAGAGGTGTCGTTCTCGTTTTCCGGATGCCCATGCGCTGGCAAACCTCAGCAAACCTGAATTTCCTGAATTTCCCCTTGGGGATCAATAAAGTATCTATCTATCTATCTATCTATCTATCTATCTATCTATCTCAAACACCTCTGCCTCGAAATTCCGCCCTTGGTCGCTGTGGAGCTCTTCCGGTGCCCCGAACCGGCAGAACATCTGTGACCAGTCTGTCCGCTGTCGTCTGGGCGCTCTGATCTGGCACTGCATACGCCTCCGGCCACTTAGTGAAATAGTCCATAGCTACGAGCACGTAGCGATTTCCCCGCTCTGTGACTGGCAGTGGGCCCATGACATCGACGGCTACCCGACTGCGTATTGCTGCAGCGGAGCGTGTGAGCGTTGTGTGGGGCCCTTCTTCGCTGTGCTGGCGTCACAGCAGTGAACATGCAGTTCAACGTCCAGCCTGCATCCCGGCCAATAGAAGTGGCTTCTCAGCCGACGAAGAGTTTTTGCAATGCCGAAATGAGCCGCCCCCACTGCCCCATGTACCTGTTCCAGTACACAGGCTCGTAATCCAGCAGGAACCAGCAACTGGAAAATGTCAGATTGTCTATCGGGAGCTTGCCATTGTCTATACAACAGTCGTTGACGTGCTACTATTCCCGGCCACTGTGAATAAATCGCTTTGGTCTCTGGATCAAGTGCTGATACGTCAGTCCATGCCGGTCGCTGACCGGCTTCCATCCATGACCACACTCGGCCGAGTGTGACGTCCTCTGATTGCGCCTTCCGGATCTCCTCCCTCGACATTAGGTCCACCGGCGACTGCGCGTCTGTGGCCCCGGCTGCCGCTCTGCAGTGCTGCGTTGTGGCGTTGGGCTGCGGTGAGTTGTCTCCGGTCTCTCGATCACTGTAGCTGGCAGCGGAAGGCGGCGAGACGACCTTGGGGTGCTGCTGGCGAGCGTTGACTCTCTCGCTAGTGTGAAGCTGGCGAGTGGTGGCTCTCTTGTTGGCGCGGCGCTGGCGAGCGTTGAGTCTCTCGCTGGCGTGCTGCTGGCGAGCGTTGGCTCTCTCATTGGCGCGACGCTAAGGTGATGCAGCCTGTAGCCGACGAGCGGGCTCCGGTTGAGCCGCGGCCAGGCTCCTCTCCTCCCTCCAGTGGCAGTGCTGGCACTGGTTTGCTGCACACGGATGCCTGGAAAGGGCGTCCGCGTTGCCGTGAAGGCGACCCGCCCGGTGTCGAATCTCCATGTCGTAGTTCTTAAGCGCCTCCAGCCAGCGAGCCAGCTGGCCCTCTGGTTCTTTGAAGTTCAGCAGCCAGGTGAGCGATGCGTGGTCCGTTCTCTTTGCCGTAGAGGTAGGTTAGCCAACAGTTCTCTGCGGGTCACGCAGTAATTCTTCTCTGCTTGGTCCAGTGAGTGGCTGAAGTATGCGACCACCTGCTCGCCTGCTTGTGAGAGGACGGCGCCGACGCCCACGTCGCTGGTGTCGGTGTCCAGGATAAACGGCAGTCGAGGGTCAGGGAAAGCGAGCACTGGGGCCTTGCATAGCGCCCTCCGCAGCCGCTGGAATGCCGCGTCGCACCCTTGTGTCCACTCGAAGAGCTGGCCTTTGTGCGTCAATCGATGCAGCGGGCTGACGACTGTAGCAAAGTCCTGAATGAAGCGCCGGTAATATGACGCCAGGCCCGTCTCCACCTTAGCTGGGTCGGTGGCCACTTTGGCAGCCCCCACGACATGGCCCAGGAACCCGGTTTGCCTCCGGAACAGGTGGCACTTTTTCGGGTGCAGTTTGAGCCCAGCAACCCGTATGGCGTCGAACACCTTCTCCAGACGTCCTATGGCACCAGTGAAGTATGCTGCATGACACAGGATGCCGTCCAGGTAAACCACGCACCATGTTGGTGGAATGCCCGCCAGGACACGCTCCATCAGCCGCTCAAAGTTCGCTGGCCCGTTGCATAGGCCGAACGGAAGTACCCGGAACTGCCACAGCCTTTGCCCGATGGTGAACGCTGTCTTCGGCTGAGCTTCCGGGGCTAGCTCAATCTGCCAGTAGCCGCTGCGCAAGTCCAGCAAGCTAAACTAGCAGGAGCCGGCAATGCTGTCCAGCGCATCGTCAATGCGGGGGAGCGGGTAGGAGTCTTTCCAGGTCACCTGGTTTAGGCGCCTGTAGTCCACACAGAACCGCCACGAGCCGTCCTTCTTCCGGACG
Source organism: Alosa alosa (assembly GCF_017589495.1). Lineage (NCBI taxonomy): Eukaryota > Metazoa > Chordata > Actinopteri > Clupeiformes > Clupeidae > Alosa > Alosa alosa. Next base: position 31,998,698 of record NC_063190.1, read on the forward strand.
AGCACAGCCGGCGCAGCCCAGGGACTACTGCTTGGCTCTATCACTCCTGCCGCGTACGGTGTTCATTTTAGGACATCCTCAGACTCAGGTGTTCATTTTTCAGACAAAAAACAGCCTCCATCTTCAGACTCCCTCAAGGACTCAGGTGTCAGACTCAGAAAAACATCTGTCATTTTCAGACAAAACTGCCTCAGCTTCAGAAAACTTCTGTCATCTTCAGACAAAACTGCCTCAGCGTAAGAAAAACCTCTGTCATCCTCAGATAAAACTGCTTCAAACCAAACTGCCTCAGAAAAAAGTGGTCAGGTCTCAGAAAAAACGCTGTCAGAAAAAAAGTGGAGTCAGGTCTCAGAAAATCAGGTCTCAGAAAAAAACAGAGTCAGACGAAAAAGTCTCAAATGAAAAGTTATTGTGGGGACAGAAGAAGGCGGCGGATACAGAACGGTGAGTTTAATATTATGCTTAATACGTTATTCTGTCACTGGCAGGGTAGGAATTTCACGGCGGCGCGGCGGCCGTGTAGCCCCTGAAAATCATAGGTTTACAGGCCACGGTGGCCTTGGTGCCCCTTCTTTCAATATTCTGCTTTGTGTCCTACTAATAGCGATTTTTATTTAGCCTGCGGCCTGTCAAAATAATCTTAGCATTCACAGCGCAAATTAATTTAGTCTTTTTACACAGTGGAGAAAGTGACATCGCAAAGAAGTCGTCCAAATTCACCCATTCTTCTCAGTTGAACTACTCATGAAATAGCCTATTCATCACACAGACATCACAAGTGATGTCACATGAAAGAGCTTTTTCTCAGCTTTTAAACGATGTTAGCCGATAATTGCTGTGTTGAACGGTTCGCGAGAAAAGTAAATAATATAATTCAATTTAATCATACATTCTACTGAAGGTTTTGCGTCCATGATCTCCCTACCCATTCATCTCGGTGGAATACTTTACGAACACTTCTTTTAACACATGACAAACCACATATCAGAATAAACAGCAGACCTTACCGAACATAAAGGTGTAAAGCAGTCCCCTGTACAGTTAGCCGTTCCAGTTTTGAATTTGCAGTAAATTTCGACATGCATTGATGTCTCCAAATTTGGGCTTTAAGTTTTACAATGTGTTTAAATTGTTCCACATGATTTCATAACGGGCCAAATAAAAAAATAAATGTTACAAATATAAGCCTAGATATTGGTAAATCAGAGGACGGCTGACTAAGAGTTTATGAAAGTAGCCTGATCACAAAATGCTAAGCATGCATCTAGGCTATTTGAGTTTCTTAAAGATGAGCTGTGCTTAAATTTAAATTGTTCAATACATGATTTCATAGCAGGACAAATATAAAATAAATGTTATATATAGCCTAGATATCTGTTTTTATTAGATGATCAGATGATTTACAGTTATATGTAATATGTCATGTTTCATGTTTTTGTAATGTTTCATACAATGATGCAGGTCTACTGCAGTGAATAGGCTAAATACAACTTTGATAATTTTATAGCCTACTACTGTATAGTTAACTTTGGCCTTGGTGCCCATGTGGCCTTTGTGCCCCCCACCAAATATGCCCAACTGAAGGCCAATTGGCCTTGCCCCCAGAATGGTGAAATTCCAAGCCTGGTCACTGGCATGTTATATTTGGTGCTTGGTTAGATGTAGTAAAAAAATTATAAGTAAAGGTAGAAAGTGATCCAATGGTATACGCATTGTAGGAAATCCATGGATGTAACTTAGCTAACCTCCTTAGCTAGTAACATTAGCAGCTGCTGTAAGGCACACACGAGTAAGCTTCGTACTACATACAGCAAAATAATTTGTTTTTTTAAGAGGGGATTACGGTACATTCAATGAGCTAGGGAAAAGTGGGTTAAACATTTTTCCACCACGAAAGTCCAGATCGACACCTGGACCATTATTTCTTACTTTGCTAACCGTTTCCCAGTTGTACACTACCTACCAGTAAGAAACCTGCATCATTATCATCACATCATTATTCCCAAACCCCCATAAAGACAAATGCGCTATGTCATGATGTAATACCATATAATACCATTATGATAATACATGAAATAGCAGGTACATTTCTCTAAATAAGTTAAGATAACATCTCATATCAAATGAATTCAACAACGCTGCAGTTATTGTCCCCTGGGGATTACATTTCAAGTACCTGTCTATCTTTATGTCTGTCTATTATTGTTGTGCAATGACAATGACAACTGCTGTTTTATAATGGTATTATATGGTATTACATCATGGCATAGCACATTTGTCTTTATTTAATACTTAATACTTTTCTGAGACCTGATTTTCTGAGACCTGACTCCACTTTTTCTGACAGCGTTTTTTCTGAGACCTGACTCCACTTTTTCTGAGGCAGATTGGTGTGAAGCAGTTTTATCTGAGGATGACAGAGGTTTTTCTTACGCTGAGACAGTTTTGTCTGAAAATGACAGATGTTTTTCTTAGTCTGACACCTGAGTCTGGTTTTTCTGACGCTGAGGCAGTTTTGTCTGAAGATGACCGATGTTTTTCTGAGTCTGAGGATGTCCTAAAATGAACACCGTAGCCGCGGCCTTTTCCTTGATCTTTTCTTCAGCTGCTTGTCGTTTGGCGAACGGTAAGCGATGAGGCTGAAGTCGGATGGGCCGGGCATTTCCGGTATCGATATCGTGTTGGACCAGGCTCGTTCGGGTGAGTTAATTTACGGCTCTACAGGTCTTTACAGAGGGCCGCGCTCTCTGAGCGGAGAGTGGTGTTTGCTCAACCCGCTCTCTTGGCTCCTCCCTGGTGGGCGTGAGCTGAGCAGTGGCGGGCTCAGCAAGCGGACCTGGATGAGACCTGTTGTTTTTGCGGGCTTGTGTGAGGAGGGGCGGAGTCTGGTATGACGAGTACTCTTTGCGAGTTCGCTTCCTTCGGGCTTGTGTGGAGCGAGTTGGAGAGTTCTTCGTCGCGCCAGCTCTCCGCACTTCATGCTCTGTTTTCCCCGCCGTGTGCAACACTACGCTGCTCGTCCCCAAGTGTAGTGTGAACCGGGAAATGTCCACCACAGCCCCCTATTTCTCTAGCACGTCCAGGCCGAGAATGCAATCATCCTGAATGCTAGCCAACCAAAGCTGGCGGCTCGCCGCCTCACCGTTGATGCACACGCACACCCCTTTTTGTCCATACAGTTCCGCTCGCTCTCCGGTAACTTTTGTGATGCGCGTATTTGTATTTTCCCAGCCTCTGGGTATGGCTACCAGCGTGCCGGGTAAGAGACCGGGGCGCACAAGCGAGATGGTGGAGCCAGTATCGATCAAGGCGGGACACCGAGTCCCGTCTAGCGTGCAGTCCACATACAGTCCTCTGGTTTGGCCAAGCCGGCCCAGCCGTATGCAATCCATAGCCCCTCCTGCCGTGCCACCTTCTTCTAGTAACTGGGGCGCGAGCATGAGGGGTGCCGGGACTGGGCAGTACCATGTGTCCCGGCTCGCCACACCGGTTGCATCCGTCTCCGCTGGCCGGCCTCTTCCACTCGCGTGGGCGGCGTTGTGGTGGCTGTGCCGTGGTCTGCTGCGTCACCTCCAGTTCCTCCCCGTCTTCCTCCATCGATGTCTGGCGTACGCAATGCCTCGACTCCGTTGTGCGGAAGATGTTTTCCACCCATTCGGCCTCCCACGGGCCGGACAATAACTGGGGCCAGGCGAAGGTGTTCTTTTAGCCGCTCTGGGTGGATGCCTTGCACGAACGCTTCCAGTGCCACCTCTTCATGTAGACTCTGGCTGTACGTTGGGTAGCCCCGTCGGGCATATAGCTGCAGGTCAGCCGCGAACTTGCCCAGTCTCTCGTCCTTGTGTCGCCGTCTGGAAGCGAGTTGTTCTCGGGCATCGCTGATGAAGATTCTCTGACCGAATCGTCGTTGCAGAGCTGCTTCGATTGCGGTCCAGCTTGCTTGCTCCGCCGGTGGCAGGTCTTCTAATACTTGTAGCGCTTCCCCCTCCAGAGCCAACGCCACCTGTACGCCCGTTCTCTCTGCCAACCAGCCATTCAGCTCGGCTGAAAATAAGAATATAAACATAAAGAAAGACTATACAAGCTAACACATACATGACAAGGTAAACGCAATTACTCTCACTAAAACTAACATCAACATTACACACACACATACACTGCACAGCACCATGGGAGCTCACATTCGTAACCAGCTAGGCTCGGTTCACTAGCCTAGAAATCTAGACGTACCCTAGCGGTAGGGCTAGTCTAGCAACTCTCCGTTGGCTTGTGAGCTCGAAAAATTAAACTTCTATCAGGCCAATCAAATCGTGTATAGAGTCGTTAGGCGGGCTTAACGTAATGATTGATGGCAGAATTGCAACGGTTTGGCTTGAATTCCCTGCTACTTGAAAACAAATAAGATGGATGTTGCTGTTGGCGAACAGTGTGACATGAGTTAAAGGAGAATTCCGGTGTGATATTGACCTAAAGTGTGTTGAAACATGATACCGAGTGTGAACGTATGTCTCATAGCCCATCTCGGCTTGTCCCCTGCACTCCAAAATCTGGCGCTAGTTAGCCGATGCTACCAACAGCTTTTTCAATGGTTTTGGCATCGGGCTAGCCATGCAAATAAATCACTGTTTTACACCATTTACGAGGCTCAATATATCTCCACACTTCATTGGTAGACTTCCGAGGGCCCTGACATTTAAAACGAGACATTGAGAACTTTGAAAAAGCACTGGTAGTTTACTTACAAGACGATTTATACAGACAGTATCTTCACGAAGTTTAGCGTTTGCAGCCATCTTGAATTTAGTCACGATAAGTCGAGCGACGAGTAAGAATGAACAGGTATGATAATCCATTCCAAAAATAATTCCGTGGAAATGCAAGGATTCCAGTTGCTGCTACTGGAAAAAACTGGAATCCATGCTGTCCTATTGCGTGCAGAGGGAATTTGAATTTGATTTCCCGCCCCAGGCTATCGGTTCACTACTTTATGCTGCATTTCCAGCATTGGCGTTACATAGTTTGTCCACCAGATGGCAAAGCAGCAAGATGTAACTTTGTTGGAAGTTAATCTAAAGTGGGTTGGAAAAACAATAGACACTTCCTACAAGGACAACACTGTAGTTTACCGCAGAGAATGTCTAATAAGGATAGGATGATTTTCACATGAAATGTAATTCCTTTTTCTTCTTGAAGCTGAAATAAATCTGAGAATGTTTATCGGACACGCTTGGTTTTTACTGCCGGTACGTAAATCTTAATATCAATATCCTAGAACCTAGGTAATATAATGTTACCGTTAGCATTGGTTGAGTGATGGAGGCCAATTTGATTCATTTGTAGAAAACCATAAATGCGGTTACAGCCTACCAAGCAAATTGATAACAGCACTGTAATTGTATCTTTCGACTGTCATCTCATTCTTTTCTGACCATAACCTACTAACAGGAGCTAAGTGAGTTAGCCACAACGTTCGCTAACGCGATGGTTTTCTAATGGAAAATATTCCTGAAAGATAACCTGTCTATGATGTAAACACCGGGCTGGGACATTTCTGCTTGCTAAATAGTTTTTTCTGCTGTTGATTTGCCTTGGTGGCCCTATCAGTGTAAAGTGTTGCATTAAGACCACAAAAAGTCTCAAAAAGCATCTGAGCTAACGTTCATTCCCAAACACCCAGGCTACTTCAATCCTCTATTTTCAAAGGTGTTACAAAAGGAAGAGCATGGCTCATAGTAAAATAACTAGGGCTGAGAGGACGTAATACTACATAAATTCGTCAAAGTGAAATTTGTGTCAACTCGCCGCCATGTAGATTTATTAACGCACCCGTAATGATCTACATCTCCAAAACCAAATATTTTAGAGCGCACTTTGAGAGATGTATCCAGGGCAGGGCAGTATATTTGTTGTAGGGCAGGGCTGTACACATATTTGTTGCACATGCTACAAAAATCATTCTGTGCAATGGATGATTTACCAACGTTACATCGGTCCGATACAGTTTTGCCTATGGCTACAGTACATGCGTGAGACTGAGACGCCTGTTGACTTGTTTGAAGTGCGTGCAGGGTGTGAGAGGGGAATGGATGTGCTTTATTCCAGCTTGGTAGTTGTAGTCTGTGCGATTAGAAAGCATGTGTGTGTGAAGTATCCAAACAATGATAACACTTTCATTGTGGCTGCTTTAGCCACAGACCTTCAGCTACTGTATAGTGGGTTCCAATTTAGAAGTGGCCACTTCATTCGCGCTTTCCGTATTCACGGAGCTGTGTGAAATGTATTACAACTTTTCGCCACGTTGTGGCAGCTTAAGTCCGCTTGATACTGTAAGGCTTAAGCCGTTGGTTTCCAAAAGAGATTTTATTTGTGTCGCCAGCATAGCCTATTGACAATTTGTGTTGTAAATAGGCCTAGCTTACCTTATGTAGCTTAGGAAAGCTAACAGCTTTCTATTAGGATCTAGTTTGTTAAATCTTTACACTCCCCCCCTCCCTATTTTGAGTTTTTGCTCGAAATTGCACACCGCCTACTAACAATGGCCCTGTTTCCACATACTTTGACTTATATTCAAGTGCTTGACCTCTTTTGAAAGCAGAGGCCTAGTAGATTATTTTGGTACCAATAGATTGACTGTGTGATGAACTGTCAGAAAGTGGCAAAGGGTAGAATGATTTTAGGCGGTTTTGTACATCTCTAGAAATTACCACATTCTGCCCTTCTGGGTCATTTATTTTGTCTTGGAAACACAACTGAGGCCCACTACCAGGTCTTGTGAGTCTGTATCTCAAAGTAGATCAATATAGGCTGAAATATGAGTACTTTAGACCATTATTTGCCAAGATATGCTCATGCGTTTTGTAAAATGCCCTATGGAAACTCCCCATACTTCTGGCTACCCAAAATGCATAAGACAATAAAACGCTTAATGTGTGGTAACCTTTTGGTGTAGAAGCATAATCCTGGTCTCAAATGAAAGGTAACACTTTGAGGTTTCTTGTAGACTATTTGGAATGTATGTCAGGGGTTCTGATATAGAAGGACTACACAAAATATGGAATGATTACACAAATGTCTCTATTTTTGTATTTTCTTTGTTGGTTAAATGGGTGTGTATAAGATGGACTATACATCTGCACAACTAATATTGGATAAAACATGAATGTTCAATTTCTAGGGATTCCTGTAAATATTTCAATACAAAATATGCTGTATCTACTTATTGCTAAAGGGATATACACTGCAGCTAGAAAGTAGGGAGGCACAAAAGGCGAAGGGGGGGGGCATTTTTGATCAAATTTAATTGAGACATAGTCAGATTAATCTGACAATGTAAAGCACTATACAGATTGTACATGAAAAATGTTGTCATATATGGATTTTCAAGAGAACTCCCTCTATGCATTTTTGCATTTAGAATAGCTCTGAAACTGGGGGGCGAACACGTCGCAGAGGGGACACCAGAGTGTGGATATCTCAATCGCAAAATTAAACAATATCGAGCGCCTACCATGGACCAGGCTGGGTGAACCCATCCTGATAAGTCAGCCTATATTTGCACGAACAATAACAGACAACAGCTCTTCAACTTGGCCCGTTAAAATGTGTATGAACAGTCTAGCGACGCATTTCATGAAGGCTCTTTTGGACATGTCAGTTATTTGCACCACTGGTTAGATGTAAAACTGCATTTCGTTTCAGACTACTGGTATTTAATTTGTGCATTGACAATAAAGTATCATATGAACTAAAGATGACTAAAATCTTGCATATGTAGAAGAAGAAACATTCACAAAAAATCCATGGCATGACCTTTCTTCTTGATAGCTGTTGAAAACTGCATGGAACTGACAGGGATTGTTTTGTTTATTAATAAATAAATAAATAAAACATTATGCTGATATGATACTTTCTGCTTTTTCCAAATACAATGTAGCCTACAGGTGTATATGACCTTTCATCAATCCAGTTGCAATGGATGAACTGTGATGAACTGCCCTACTTGTGATAGTTTAGAGATTTTAAAGGTTTTATAACAATGCTACAACTTTTTTGGCTAGTGCTACAAATCTATTCACCTTTGCAGTGCCAGTAGGCTACTTCCTGTGCGGTCCACACACACACAGGCATACCAAACAAGCATACACAAAAGTTTCAAGAGTGGGGGATGGAGTAAAAGATGGAGACAAATTGATTAGTGTGATTTATTTTTACGGAACGGATGTACAGGACTGATCGGCGGTCATATTTTGTACCGCTATACGGTACATCTAGTTATTATTATTATGACCGTTTAGTCAGAGTTTTGGTAACGCTTTAGAATAACATGTGCTTATTAGGTATTAACAGTGCATAATAAGCAGTTAACAATTCATTACTAACAGCTACTGTAGTTAACTGTTGTTATCCTTTAATAATTAGTGCTGTCAAACGATTACAATTTTTAATCAAGATTAATTGCTGAATTCCTATAGTTAATCACAATTAATCACATATTTTATCATATGATTACAATTCTATTATTTTGCATTTCTGAACTTTCCAGGAGTCCATATTAACAATAAAGCAATTGTTGTGTATCTTGATTGGGATTCAAATGAAAGCAAAGCAAGTTTCTTTATTAACTGAACTTTAAGACGTAGGTCTATTTGATTATTTCAAATCAAATTTCAAAAGATGTGCAGCAGACCTGAGGCACACAATATATTCTTCAGAAATATAGCTGATATAAACTGAAATAAATGCTACTGCAGAAGTGTATGCACAAAATGTAGGCATACACACATTATAAAGGGCATAACAAACAGAAAATATTATATTCATACTATATTCATTATCTTTGAGTTCAGTTGAAAATAAGGAACTTTTCAACATGAGTGCATTGCCATTTTATAGGCCTACAGTCTATGGTGCACTGTCACTTGCCACACACATCAACGCCGAAGTTTTTAGCAGGCAAACACTGGATGAACAATGGATTTTATGGAGCAGCGTCGACCAAATATAACTGAATAGTGATTTACACGGCGGCAAAGTGCGATGCTGGTGTGCGGAGTTGTATTGAAAAGAATGAAATCTAATGTAAATGAACGTCGAAAGCAGAGTGCATCGCAAATAGTAGCAGCCAAAGAGGAATGTTGATAACAGAACGGTGAAAAAATCTTTGGCGGCACACAACTAATGCGTCAGCCTAGGCTACTACTCTTTGGCCGGCTCATAAGCCCAACCAAGTGTGTGCAGCATGCCTTTACGTAGCCTACTACCGGCACATCGTCATAAAGATACATTTAATCTGCATCACGCCCCATTTTAGCAGAAAACACGTTAACATTATATCATTGATTCCAATGGGAAAGACAGCTAGTAATCACATGTTACATAATATGTTACATATTATCCAATGCCAAACGGTTAGCTTGCTAGCTAGCTAACTGTGGAACTTCATTATAACATAGCCAATTATCTCACCTAGTTGTAGGAAATAGGCTACGTTCATATTACAAGTGATAGAATGAATGTGTGACTTATGTTTAGTTGATGTTATGACATGTAAAGTTAAGCTTGCTGAACTTAACTAGAAAATGTAATTCCAGGGAATTACGAGTGCATGAAAATGAAGCTAGGACAGACATAGCATAGCTTAATAAAAACTTTATAGTTTAGACGTAGACAGTTTACAAGTTGAATGTAGATAGTTTAACAGTTGTTAATAGACAGATAGTTTAATGAATGTTGAAAGTTTAAAAGTTTTATGTAGATAGTTTAAAGGTTGTTGACATACTGATAGTTTAATGCGTGTTGGTAGACAAATAGTTTAAAGGCTCTATATAGGTAGATAGTTGACGATAACTGACAGTTGGAATGGCTCTAATGTTTGCTAGCAGTTATGCTAACAAAGCTAATTATTTTGACCAAGTTACTTAGTTAACTTAGCTCATGTTTTCTAGCAGTTTTGAAAAAAAATGCTAACTATGCTAACCATGTGACTTAGCTAATCATTTTTAGCAGTTATGCTAAAATGCTAACAATGCTAATCACGTTACTTAGCTAATCATTTGTAGCAGTTTTACTAAAAATGCTAACTGCTAACTATGCTAACCATGTGACTCAGTAACAGTTATAGTAACAGTTGATAACAGTTGAACAGTTAAAAAGTTGGATAGTTTAAAGGGACTTTTATTTTGAAACAGTTGTGGGCACAGGAAGCAGTTGAACAGGATCTGCCGTCTTAACACAGCCATATTGTATGCTTAAAGACTGAGACAGTGGCTCCAGGTGGCCTGAACACCTGACATAGGATTCTAATTGCTCTATTGTGATGTCATAATCTAATGTTAAGTCAATGGGGAAATTTTCACAAGTCACATAAGTAAGACCTACGCAACGCAGTTTGAATGAAGTTTCTAAGTTAAACGGTTGAAGCTGTATTAAACGCACAAAAAGCGTCAGCGGAGTAATAATAAGAAAACGTCGGAGAAAAGTAGAGTGCATTTTCATGCACTCTAATTATAGTCAGCCACGGGCAGTTTGACTGTGCCTATCGATACATTCGTGACACTCCTGTTAGTAAACTGGAAAGAGCAAACATAGGAACATGGTCACATTAATCCCATAAACACACAGATAACTCTTACACCAACCTTATTTTGTGCCTTTTATTCACGTTTGTTTCAAGATTTAGTAAGTATACTATATACCCTTTTCGCTCCCCACTTTGATGCAGCATAGGTTTCCATTATATCAGTCATCTTTCCCCTAAAAGGGGGCGTGTACGTGCAGCACATACAACGTTCCATTCCATTCGTCAATGCATATTATTTAGTTTCCGTTCTAGCTAGATCCGGTGTGGTGTTGTAGTTGTTCTAATGTTACTAGTTGTTGCAACAACATGTGAAAAAACGACAAATAGGTTTACGTTAACGCCGTTAATAACGCGTTTAACTGACAGCACTAATATTAATGTTTGCATTTAAAATTAACTCAGTTACATAAATGTACTTTTTACTCACACTTCCACAGGAATAGGCATAGATCTACAGTACCGTACTCTATTGTTTCAGGATTTCATGAATTGATGAAACCGATAGTCTTAATTTGTTTTGCAAGCATTTAATGAATGGTTTTAATTATAATGTGGTTCCAGCATGCCATTCAACAGGCAAGCCAGAATAATAACTTAACAACATATTTTTTGTTGAAATATGCTACAAACATGTTACAAGTTTTATTTCAATTCAGTTACTTCATGTCGACTTCATCACATGCTCTTTAAGTTGTTAAGCTCCAGCTGCTGACTGAAGAATGTAGTCTAATCCAGCCCAACTCTTTCAGTGTGCAATTACAGAGGGCTTGACCTTTTGGGTTCCACACCTGACATAGTAGAGGAATAAGGGCCGAACAAGATCGTCTCTCAGGCCGTAGATCAGGGGGCTCAGGCAGCGAGGCAGAATGAGAACAAATAGAAAGTTCACAACACGGAGATTTATGAACATACGACGATCACTGGCCATCATTATAAGGGATCTCTCAAAGGTTCCAAACAACAGGCTGTTGAGACACAGCACTAACTGGCCAAAGTGCAGTAGGACTGTTCTCCAAGCTTTCTTAGCAGACTCTTTATCCGCTGAGGCAGATCGAGCTGCAAGTATAACACTGACATATGTGAATAATATAATGCCTGTTACCGCCACAAAGAAAAACCCACTGAGCCCCTGAAACAAATCGTTTTGCCACTGTGAAAAAATAAACATTTCTCGAGCACAGAACATAGTACCTTTAAAAGATGATGGATCCACTATCAGTGCATATAAAATATATATCACGGCATTTATGCTACCTAGGAGCCAGATAATGAGAATTGATATACCCGTCATTCTCTGTGTGGCCATCTCACTGTGATGTAAAGGGAAACAAATGGCCACATAGCGCTCGAGAGACATCACACCGAGGTTTAAAGGAGCAATATTTAACTTGGTTGAAAATCAAAATTGAACAAACAGTCTTAGGAATCCTCTGCCAATATAAAACTAACATAAACCAACCGAACCAACTGAACGGTGTCATTACAGAGCATGTGGGCAAAGAGGATATAGCGAGGCAGCTCTCTAAACACAGGCTTACTCATGAGAGTGTGAAACATGATACTGATGCAGGTGAAAAGCATGGACATGACAATGGTCACAACAATTTGAATAAGTTTCTCCTGATTTATACCTTCAAATGTTGGCTGAAAAAAGAGTAAAGTGCCTTCACCGGTTTGATTATTGCTTGCCATCATGTAACAAACTCTTGAATGCTTGAATTTCCCCTTGGGGATCAATAAAGTATCTATCTATCTATCTATCTATCTATCTATCTATCAAACACATACAGCATACACAACATACAAGAAGCTGACAGCATACAGTAGTGATCAATGAAATTAAAAGTTGAAGAGATATGTACAAACGTAAAAAGTAAAAAACATACAACCTCTGTAAAGCAGTTAATAGCAGCCTGTGAGGAGGTGACTTCCCCCTCCTCACGCGCTACGCTGGGAAATCTTTATCGAGTAGCATTTGTTTGATACTTTCCGCGGCAGATATGATTTTCTGCCTGCGCGGGGAGGAGAGACAGAGACTCTGTTCACAAGCACACACACACACACACGCACACGAACCTCACCGGAATGTTTATGGACATTGTTGTGATTATGGACATTGTTGTGATTATGGACATTGTTGTGATTATGGACGGTGATTGAATGACTGTGGGAGTGGGGAAAGACAACGGGGAAGTGTTTGAACTTTGGGGGGAGGAGTCGGGAAATGTTTGTTGCGCTAACGCCATTAGGGAAGCAGTGCGCTTTTGGCGTTTTCAAACACAGAGCCGCGATAGCTAAACACATTCACTAATCATTTTCCCCCCGTCATACTATGCAACAAAACACCAACATGTAGTGTAGGTACCCACTACCATGTTTTATTTACACACAGGTTTCGCCAGTATTTCCCTCACCTAGTTTCAAACACAAACCTCAAAACACTCACCCATTTCTCAGCTCCAGCCTCTCCATAGCAAAAGCGCGCTTGCTGTGGGAGGAGTGTTTTTCTACCTGCCGTTGGAAGCACGGTCACAAGCATTCTACTCGTGTAGGGTACCGTGGGTGCAGCGTCTCAGCCAGAGGCATCGGAGATCGGGCTCCTGCGTCAACTGCTGGAGAGGGCTCTGCAAGCACAGGAGAAAGAGGCCTTCAAGCAGGAGAGGCGCTGGCAGAGTGTCCAGCTGCAGCTGAACCAGCTGAGGGAGGATGTGGAAGTGGACCGCAGACCATCACCAACGCCACGCCAAGACCCACCACCAGTGGTTACAGTTCCAGCACCAGCTCCAGCCCCAACACCAGTTCCAGTGGCCCCAACACCGGCAGTTCCAGGCCCCGCCCCTGCACCAGCGCCCGCTCACCCGGCAGCACCAGCAGCACCGATGGCGTGGCACAGAAGCGCCATCCCCAAGCTGGAAGACGGGGACGACGTCGAACAATTCCTCACCACCTTTGAGCGCCTGGCCCAGGCGTACCGCTGGCCAAGAGAGGACTGGGCTGTTTTCCTAGTGCCCTACCTCACGGGGAAGGCTCGCAGCGTGTACGTCGCGATGGACGGTGACCAGGCGATGGAGTACGACCGGGTGAAGGAGGCCATACTCTTGAAGTATGACATCAGCCAGGAGGTGTACCGGAGGCGCTTCCGAGAACCCAACATCCAACCTGGAGAGACCCCCCGCGAGCTGTGCACCCGCCTCAGAGACCTGTTCAACAAGTGGATTAGGCCGTCTTGGAAAAACGGTCGAAGAAGTCTCTGCTCATCCTGGAGCAGTTCTTCCGCACCCTGGCCCCGGACATTAGGGTCTGGGTGAGAGAACGGAACCCCAAGGACAGCCGGGGGGCAGCGGAGTTGGTGGAAAACTTCCTGTCAGCACGGCCGGGATGAAGAACTTCCGCCAAGAGACCTACGCAAGACCAGCAGGACGGGGTAAGTCTGATGGGTTTGATCATGGGGGTGGTTCTAAGACAGTTGTGCCCGGATTGATGCCTGCCCATACCTCTGCCCCAGCCAAGCCCACACAAGACCCTGTACAGAGAACTGCCGGTCCCATAGTTTGCTACTACTGCAAGCAGGAAGGTCACATAAAGCCTGATTGCCCCAATAGAAAACCCAAGTACTCAACCCATAGCTGTATCCCTAGGCCAGGGGAGGGGGGTACAGGTTTTATGGGTAGGCTTCAGACAATGCCGGTGATGGTTAATGGTAGCAGAGCTATTGCCCTACTGGACTCAGGAAGCACACAAACACTAGTTCAGCCCCATCTAGTTGAGAAACGTGAAAACATTGACGGGAGAAAGCTCAGAGTGTTGTGTGTTAATGGTGACGAGCATGAGTATCCTGTAGCCGATGTATACATGGAAGTGCAGGGCCAAACCTACCAGATATCTGTTGGTGTGGTAGAAAGGCTTAGTCACCCCGTTGTCTTGGGCCAGGATATTGTTGTACTGCCCGAGTTGTTGCAAGATGTTCGGCCAGTCAATCTTGTGATGACAAGGGCTCAGCGTGAAACGCAGGCCCAAAACAAAGATAATGATGATGATGATGATGACTCCAATGCCAAGGACATGCAAGAGCTAGCCTGTGCTAATGCTGAGTTCACTTCCCCAGCCCAAAAGAAGGGTAGAAAAACTAAAAGGCAGCGCAGACAGGCTAGGCTGGTTGGCAGTGTTGAACAGGACATGACTGTTGATGTACCTGATGATGTGGATTGGGGTGAGGTCCCAGAAGACTTTGGAGAGTTGCAAAAGCAGGATGACACATTGAAAGGAGCCTTTCAGTGAGCCACACATGATCCAACCAGTGCAGATATTGTCACAAATTTGTCTGGGGAGTTTTATGTGGAGAGAGAGGGTCTGCTTTATCACCAACCAGGGGAGGGCAGGCCAGAGCAGTTGGTTGTTCCTTTAAAACTCAGGGGGAGGGTGCTAGAGATGGGGCACGATATCCCTTGGTCAGGAGATCTTACTGAGACATATGACAGGATAGCGTCAAGGTTCTTTTGGCCAGGGCTTTACTCTGACGTCCAGAAATTTTGTAAGAGTTGCCCCACCTGCCAGATCACCAGCAACCACCGAACAAGCCCTTATCCCCTGCAGCCCCTACCAGTCATTGAGACTCCCTTTCCCCGCATAGCCATGGACTTGGTAGGCCCCCTTGAAAGGACCCAGACAGGCCACAAGTACATTTTAGTTGTGTGTGACTATGCCACCCGCTATCCGGAGGCCTTCCCTCTCCGTAAGATAGCTGCCAGACCAATAGCCCAGGCCCTACAGCTTTTCTCTAGGGTAGGCATTCCCCAGGAAGTCCTCACAGACCAGGGTACGGCCTTCCTGTTAAAGACCATGAAGCAGGTCTACCGTTTGCTGGGCATCAAGGGCATAAGGACCACCCCATACCACCCTCAGACCGACGGCCTCATGGAGCGTTATAACCAGACGCTCAAGGGCATGTTGCGGAAGTTTGTGGCGGTCAACGGTAAGGACTGGGACCGTTGGCTGCCCTACTTGCTGTTCGCCTACAGAGAGGTGCCCCAGGCGTCCACCGGCTTCTCACCTTTCGAGCTGCTTTACGGCAGGCAGGTGAGGGGGCCTCTGGATGTCCTGAGGGAGACCTGGGAGGGATCATCAACACCTCAAGCCCGCAGCGTCTTGGCCCACGTCCTTCAGATGAGGGACAAAATGGAGGAGATGGCTGAGATGGTGCGGGCCAACATGGAGCAGGCCCAGAGTCGGCAAAAGGCCTGGTATGACCGGGCGGCCCGACAACGACGGCTCAAGCCAGTGGAGAAAGTGCTGCTGCTCCTTCCCACCTCGGAGCAGAAGCTGCTTGCCAAGTGGCAGGGGCCATATGAGGTGGTGCGGCAGATGGGCCCTGCGACCTACGAGATCAACTGCCCAGGGAAGAGAAAGCCCACACAGGTCTTTCATGTGAATCTCCTGAAGGAGTGGTACGACAGAGACGTCAGCCTGCAGCTCAGGGTGCAGACTGTGGCAGAGGAGGAGGACACACCGGAGCAGTTCTTTCCCACCAGCCAGCAGTCTGCCACCCTGGATTTGTCTCACCTCTCCACCCACCAGCAGGAGGAGCTGGCGGGTGTCATTCCGGCTAGCCTTTTCCAAGAGAGGCCAGGGTACACCAGCATTGTGGAGCACGACATCCCGCTGAAGGACACTACACCTGTGCGTCAGCAGATGTACCGCGTTCCAGAGCGTCTCCAGCCACACCTCAGGGCCAAGGTGGATGAGATGCTGTCACTGGGGGTCATTGAGCGTTCCTCCAGTGAGTGGAGTAATCCAGTCGTGCTGGTGCCGAAAAAGGATGGGACTATGCGCTTTTGCATTGACTTTCGGAGGGTCAACGCGCAGTCCCGGTTTGACGCCTACCCCATGCCGCGATTGGAGGATCTGATCGAGCGGTTGGGGAAGGCAGCCTACATCACCACCTTGGACCTGTGCAAGTGGTGCCAGGTGCCCTTGACCAAGGAAGCCAGGCCCTGCACAGCGTTCCGCACACCACAAGGACTGTTCCAGTTTGTGGTCATGCCCTTTGGTCTGCAGGGGGCGCCGGACACATTCCAATGTCTGATGGACAGCGTGTTGGCGGGTACGGACTGGTACGCCGCAGCTTATTTTGACGACATTGTGGTCTACAGCGCCACCTGGGAGGATCATCTGCGTCACCTCGGTGACGTGCTCGGACGTATCAAGGAAGCAGGTTTGACCATCCACCTGCGGAAGTGCACCTTAGCCCAGGAGGAGGTGCAGTACCTGGGCCATGTCATCGGCCAGGGTGTCATCCGGCCACAGACCGACAAAGTCCGGGCGATACTGGACTGTCCCAGGCCACAGACCAAGAAGGACATCCGGTCATTCCTGGGCCTGGTCGGGTGGTATCGCCGGTTTGTGCCGAACTTTTCACGGAGGGCGGCACCCTTGTCAGACTTGACGAGAAAGTCTAGCGGCAGCGGGATCCTGTGGGGGCCGGCGGAGAAGACGTTCCTGGACCTCAAGGCGGCGCTGTGCCAGGACCCGGTTCTCCAAAGCCCCGACTTCACGCAGCCTATCAGCCGCAAGCTGTTTCCGAGAGAAACTCGGTACACAGTGACAGAACTGGAGTGCCTTGCGGTGAAGTGGGCACTTGATTCCCTCAAGTACTACTTGCTGGGGAGGGAGTTTGTACTTGAGACGGACCATCGCGCCTTGCAGTGGCTGGGGCCCATGAAGGACTCAAATGCTCGCGTCACACGCTGGTTCCTGGCACTGCAACCATACCGCTTCACTGTGCAGTACCGGCCCGGCAAGCAGAATGTCGTCTCAGACTTTTTGTCTTGCCACTCTGTTTGCGAGACTCCAGAAGGGGTGGGTAATGTGAGGAGGTGACTTCCCCCTCCTCACGCGCTATGCTGGGAACTCTTTATTGAGTAGCGTTTGTTTGATACTTTCATCGGCAGATTTGATTTTCTGCCGCGCTTTTGCCGTTTTCAAACACAGAGCCCGCGATATGTCAGTTATGACTGACTTGAACGTGAGAATGTGTGCTCCTCCACGGCAACGTCATGTCTGGCATACACACATTTCTAGTGGGGTTTTGTCAGTTGCTGACACTTAGTGGCAATGTATGGAAATTGCAAATATTAAGAATTGGTTCAAGAGTCATTCGCAGTACACATAAAAGGCATTGTTACTTAAAATCAATCAATCAACCAGTCAGTGGATTTCAAATTAGGTACATATTATTGACATCTTGGGTTTATGGGAACAACCTATCCCCAGCATGCATCCAAATAAGTGACAATATAAAAGCGTACGCAAAATGGGCAATAATCAATGGGTTGATTATGGCAGTTTTGGCCTTGTTAGAGGTTGCCAATGGTTGTATTCGAAGGGAACGTGTGTTTCACAATTATTGTGATTTTTTTGCCCATGATGATGACTGGCTTATCAGCCGATTCAGATTTCCAAGAGCTATCCTCTTGGAACTCTGTGCTGAGTAGGGTCCAGTTAGAAGGCGAGGAGTCATGCATTGGCAGCTCCACTACAAGTCCTGACTACTCTTTGTTTTCTGGCAACAGGACCGGTCAATCATCTCTGAGCCAAGTCGTGCCGGCTGTTTTGAACGGCATCATCTGCATGTCAGCCAGTAAGGTTCCCATACCCAGTTGATCTGGCAATCATCAAAGGGCAATTTGCAGCGATAGCCGGTTTTCCTTATGTAACTTTGCCTTAGTAACAGAATGTCCCGCCTAGGGTAGACAACTGAATAACTAGACAGAGGCTGATTTACCAAAATACAAAAATAGATTTTATTTACAACTACTATTATTTTCAAGGTTCTGAGCGGTGATTTTCTCACAATAATTAGACAGTAACAGGCACCCCACACAGACATTCAAACATTGTAAAGAAAATAAGAAAAGGGCATTTCCCACCCTAGTGGCAGGCAAGGGAAACAAAAACAAAAAGGGGGCAGCTCTCTACTACCACTGCTGAGGGACGGATACGGGTATCAGGCCAACCACGACCAAGTGGAGGCATAAGGCGTAGTACCCAGACTGAACACAAGGGGAGGGTCTATGGGATTGCAAAGCAATTCACACACACTAGAAGAAACTATTCCATGTAGTGTAAATGGGAAAAATTACTTTTCTACTCACAATGGTGATACACCCCAAAATGGGCACACAATGAACCCAGTAACTTCTTGATACTATAACTAGTGCAATACACCCCATAATGGGCAAGCTGATATATGCACACACACACTGTGAATAGGCTAATGCAGGGGGAGGGGAATAGTTGAAGAGGTCAGATCTGGATATCACGGACAGGTGACTCGGCCCGCAACACAAAGAGCAGGACAACTATACAATAGAGCTACACAAAGAAAACCCAAACAAAACATCAAAAACAAAACAAAACAAAACAAAATATCAACCTTTGGGTGCACTATTACAAAGTGGCCAGGGGAAAACAGTGATTGACGGCTTTATGCTGACATTCGAGGGTGCGGAGAAACGGCACACCTCCAGGTTCGGGAACTTAGGATCATCACAGTAAAACAGCCAGGTCGTAGGCTACAGAGATGAGGTGCGCTACCGGCACAACCGCACACAGTCACTAGTCGCAAAAACACACGGTTGAGCAAAGACGCGTTGACTGAAACTACACAAATGGTACAGCAGATGACTTCGGAGGGACAGCAATGAGAAAGCAGAACACCAAACGCCGACACCAAACAATTCTCCCAGCAAGACAGCACAGGTGAGCAACAAGGCGTCATTCATTTAAAAAGACGAATGCCCTACGTCAGGTAAGCCTCGCAGCCAGGTGAAGGCGGAGCATAGGCCGGGATCTTGGGACATGTAGTACACTTGATCTACCTGTTACACTTATGTAATTGGAGCGACCGACTGCACACACATTGCTATAAAGCGCCATCTGACGGAGAATTTGCTTAAGTAAATAGAAGACATCATTATTTAAATTTAAATAATGATGTCTTCTATTTAAATAATGATGTCCCACCCCCCGACCAACCCACAGACTGACCGAGAGCAGAGGTACAACGATCTCCATTCACACGGTCAGTTGTGGAAAAAGCTATAGGGCAGCTGAAAAGCCAGTGGCGCTCCCTTGACCGCAGCGAAGGTATGCTGCTGTATCGCCCTGAGAAGGTGTGCCGCATTGTACTAGCATGTGGAGTCCTGCACAATGCTGCGCTCCATGTGCCACTGCGCGAGGTGGTGAACCCAATGTGCAGCCCAATCAAGATGCCATTCAAACCTGACTGCAGTTCATGGCCAGAATGTAAGAAAGTAAACAGAGACCACATTCATTTGTAACTAATTCTTTAAAGGAGAATTCCGGTGTGATATTGACCTAAAGTGTCACGATAAGTTTGTTCTTCCAGCAGCAACTGGAATCCATGCATTTCCACTGAATTATTTTTGGAATCTGATCCCTTATCATAGCTGTTCATTCTTAAATCTTTCGACTTAGACTAAATTCAAGATGGCTGCAAAAGCGCTAAACTTCGCGGAAGATACTGTCTGTATAAATCGTCTTGTAAGTAAACTACCAGTGCTTTTCAAAGTTCTCAATGTCTGGTTTTAAATGTCAGGGCCCTCGAAGTCTACCAATGAAGTGTGGAGATACATTGAGCCTCGTAAATGGGTGTAAAACAGTGATTTATTTGCATGGCTAGCCCGATGCTGAAGCACCACTATTGAAAAAGCTGTTGGTAGCATCAGCTAACTAGCGCCAGATTTTGGAGTGCAGGGGACAAGCCGAGATGGGCTATGAGACATACGTTCACACTCGGTATCATGTTACAATACACTTTAGGTCAATATCACACCGGAATTCTCCTTTAAATGATTGACAGTGAGTGCATCAGTGATATTTGTAAGGTGTGTGTTAATGTCAGCAATGCCTCTGACAATTTCCTCCTGTGACTCCAACACAGTGCGCGTCAGTACCCGACCCGTCGGGTGGAACCACAGCAGAAGAAATACATTGGGGACCACTGGAGACGCCTGGCTGGAAAGGAGGGTCCGACTCAGTCTGTGGAGTTGATTAGAGTGGCATGGAGTGGGTGCCACTGAAAGCTGGGCTGTCTGTGATTAATATATATATATATATATATATATATATATATATATATATAGTGAGTGTTGGGCTCGTGCGAGCGCTTTATTTCAAGTTGATTGCGATGTACAAAGAGAATGTGTGTGAAATCCTGCTTTCCAGCTTTGAGTGTGTGCAAAGTTTTCAGTAGGAAATCCACGCAAGTCTTAGTACATGAGGCCCAGTTTTTTTTCCTCACTAATAAGGATCCATCCTTCAACAGGCACAACATGGAGACAGTGTTCACAGTGCGCTGAACAAAATATGCCATGCAGGTCTAAATTCGATGTGTGACCTGTGGAGTCAATAGTGTGAATTGTGTCTCAGTAGCCAGTGATACACACACACACACAATTAATTATCTACTCTTGAATTATCCATGACATGCACAAACACACAGAGCACAACAGTTTGCACATTAGGAACACATACACACTAGAGCACACGATTCCAATATAATGACGGCAAGCGGGGCAGCTGTGGTATAAGTGGCCACACTGGTGGTCAGAGGGACCGGATTCAATTCCCTCCATCTTTTCTTTTTCCCACCTCATCATACCTGTCAACACTCCCGTTTTTCCCGGGTTCTCCCGTATTTCAAGGTCATCTCCCAGCACCCTCCTGTTTTGTTATTTCTCCCGGAAAACTCCCGTAATTTGCATGGCCATCAAACTTCATTTTAAAATCATTGATCCATTCAGGTTGCCAGATTGTGTATGAAATACACCCTACACATACACGATCACTTAGTTTCAATTTTAACCGTTTTGTCATAGGCTAAAACCTGGCAACCCAAAACCCAAATAAGGAAGCGGGTGCCAACTGCGCAGCCTGAGTCTAGTCGTAAGCAGTTAGTTAGGCTAGTTGAATGGCCTACTCCAGAACTAGTTGTTGTGAAATTGTTTGGAATTTAATTGATTAACACATCACATAAACTGTTATTGAGTGTTGATACACTGAACTTGTTCCATCGGAACCAAATCTGACAGCGAGCAGCTTTGGAGTTTTGGAAGTAGGCTGCAGGCAGGCAGCTGATGGATATCAGTTCAGTTAGGCTTTATTCATATGTCTACCAGATACATAATATACTAAAGAACGCATAAAGTCAAAACACATATGTAGAGACAAGTTACAGAGGGCTAAAATCTAATGTTTCTTCACTTGTTAGTTGTAATCGTATTATCCACATAAATCAATGTTTTTGTCCGTGGCGTGACCACATACAGCACAGTCAGTGAAGGTTATAATCATGATAAACATGCTGTAGCCAGTATCAGACGGGAAGATAAAAACAGTTTTATGCTCGGAATCCCGGGCCCATGAGCCAGGGATGTGGGCTTGTAACAATGGTATTTGTTACGAGACAGAAATAAGCTCACAAGAGGCCGATGGTTTCTGGGCTGGGTCAGAGGAAGGTTAGGATCAGATGTCATTGTACAACCACAATCCCATGTCTTCTGTTCTGTCCCCCAAGGAGGGAGCATCTTCCCAATAATGGGTCAATTACAATTCATGAGGGTCCAGTTGAATTTGATCACTAATTTGATGCATTGTTGATTTTCTTGGGAATATTTCAGTTACAGATTTTATTTGCCAAGACACCAATTTTGCTTGGATATGAAAGTGAGTAATTCACTAATAGTGTCAGTAATCCACTAGTAAAGGAACACTCTAACATAGTGAATTATTGAAGATATTAATGTTTGCATTTAAAATTAACTCTGTTACATAAATGTACTTTTTACTCACACTTCCACAGGAATAGGTATAGATCAGTACCATACTTTATTGTTTCAGGATTTCATGAATTGATGAAACTGATGTAGTCTTAATTTGTTTTGCAAGCATTTAATGAATGGTTTTAATTATAATGTGGTTCCAGCATGCCATTCAACAGGCAAGCCAGAATAATAACTTAACAACATATTTTTTGTTGAAATATGCTACAAACATGTTACAAGTTTTATTTCAATTCAGTTACTTCATGTCGACTTCATCACATGCTCTTTAAGTTGTTACAGCTCCAGCTGCTGACTGAAGAATGTAGTCTAATCCAGCCCAACTCTTTCAGTGTGCAGTTACAGAGGGCTTGACCTTTTGGGTTCCACACCT
The DNA here is from genome assembly GCF_017589495.1 of Alosa alosa. Classification (NCBI taxonomy): domain Eukaryota; kingdom Metazoa; phylum Chordata; class Actinopteri; order Clupeiformes; family Clupeidae; genus Alosa; species Alosa alosa. Next base: position 32,021,511 of record NC_063190.1, read on the forward strand.
GACATAGTAGAGGAATAAGGGCCGAACAAGATCGTCTCTCAGGCCGTAGATCAGGGGGCTCAGGCACCGAGGCAGAATGAGAACAAATAGAAAGTTCACAACACGGAGATTTATGAACATACGACGATCACTGGCCATCATTATAAGGGATCTCTCAAAGGTTCCAAACAACAGGCTGTTGAGACACAGCACTAACTGGCCAAAGTGCAGTAGGACTGTTCTCCAAGCTTTCTTAGCAGACTCTTTATCCGCTGAGGCAGATCGAGCTGCAAGTATAACACTGACATATGTGAATAATATAATGCTTGTTGCTGCCACAAAGAAAAACCCACTGAGCCCTTGATACAGATCCTTTTGCCACTGTGAAAAAATAAACATTTCTCGAGCACAGAACATAGTACCTTTAAAAGATGATGGATCCACTATCAGTGCATATAAAATATCTATCACGGCATTTATGCTACCTAGGAGCCAGATAATGAGAATTGATATACCCGTCATTCTCTGTGTGGCCATCTCACTGTGATGTAAAGGGAAACAAATGGCCACATAGCGCTCGAGAGACATCACACCGAGGTTTAAAGGAGCAATATTTAACGTGGTTGCTGCAAAGAAAATCAAAATTGAACAAACAGTCTTAGGGATCCTCTGCCAATATAAAACCAACAGAAAAAACATTGGGGACAAAACCAACTGAACGGTGTCATTACAGAGCATGTGGGCAAAGAGGATATAGCGAGGCAGCTCTCTAAACACAGGCTTACTCATGAGAGTGTGAAACATGATGCTGTTGATGCAGGTGAAAAGCAGGGACATGAGAATGGCCACAACAATTTGAATAAGCCTCTCCTCATTCATACCTTCAAAAGATTGCTGAAAAAAGAGTAAAGTGCCTTCACTGGTTTGATTATTGCTTGCCATCATCTATATACAAACAAATACAGCATATACACAACATACAAGAAGCTAATTTGCATACAACATTGATCAATTTACAAAATGAGTTAGGAAAGTTTGAATCCAGCCTTCATGAAGGGAAAACATCAATAATTATAACATAAGTGCCAAGAGTCACATATAAAAGTGTGTACAAGAATAGACACAAACCTCTGTAAAGCAGTTGGTAGCAGTTAAACAGTGAGGTAAATATGTATGATATCAAATAAGGTTTAATGTCACAGCTTTTCCTAAGCTAGCTATCTGTTGAGCAGTGTCATCCTACTGAGTTTATGTGTGGCCAACTAATTTTATAAGCAGCATTATGTAAGGGTGGGAAACATCCCAGCACTGTCACCTATGTGATGTCACTGCTTCCTGCAATGGGGATGGTTCTTACCTGTTCCCATCTGTCCACATGAGTAAAAACAATACAAATTGTACTGTTTACAAACAACCAATAACCTCTAATAATTTTCGATCATACTTAAGCATGAACAGCATCATTGTCATTCATCTGACAGACCATCTGTAAAATTGGATACTGACAAAATAATAATAATAATAGCAATAATAATCATAATAGTAAGTTTGCATTAATGTCGTGTAAGCAGTGTAAACGTAGCCCAAAGACTGTTCTGTGGGTAGAGGTAAGCCTTGCCCTCCGATGTTATATGAAGGCTGATCAGTTCTGTCACCTTATATGATTCATCAGTGTTCTTTTGGCTGGGTTTGCTGACTTGACATGCCACTCACGTGTTTGGCTGGAACCTTTTTATTTATTGGCATTGTCGGCATGTTCATTGCACTTCAGTTAAATCAAGTTCTGAAGGTGCTTCCTTTCCATGCTGATGAATTTGAAACTCCTCTTGTGTAGACCTCTGCTCCTCCATTTGTAACCTGGTTAGCTGTGGCTGCTGCTTCCTGTGGTGTGACCCATGGTGCCACTGCCCCAACCTTGTCACTGACCTGTAGGTAAATAATACATATAATATTTTTTTACAAATGATTCATGTCTCATGGAAAATGTTCCACATTATGTTAAATAGGCATGGTACTGTACATAGTGCATTATGTTCATTTCTAGAGCAAAGTGCCAAATTGGGTGTGTTGCCGGTGTTTCTGACACTGCTGTGGGCCCTCAGAGTGTTTTTTTCCCCTCAGAAACCATCACTTTCACTAATATACTTTTACTTATAGCTGATGCTGCAGCTTCGGCAGATGGACTGCAAATAAGTTACCTGGCAGATTGAAGGAGACATGGCAAATTTTGTCACACTCTTCCTGAACTTGCGTTTGTAAACGACGTTGCCCCCAAACGCTATGCTATGGACCCTTTCAAGAGAGTTCCATTATCAGCATCATAGTTGGCCCCACAAGGCTTCCTTTTTAACATTCCATATGCTATCTTAAAGGTGCGATTTTCTAGGATTGTTACCAAACATTCTGTAGGCCAAAATCAAAACACTGGTGAACGTTCTCAAGACTACCAGACGCGAGCCTCTTCTGGGTTGCCAGATGTAATGAAGGCTTAGCTAACGTTCGTTGACCTGCAGCTGCTTTAACGTTTCTCCAACCATGACCCAGCTACACATTACGGAAACAGTGAAAACAAAAAATACCTCTCTAACCAACGTAACATATTTAGCTGAAGTTAGCGATGCAGATGAAGTTTAGCCTAGGCTACCTGTTGTGGAGAAATATGGCCAGCTCTGGCCAGACTTGATATTCTTTCGTTTGATGAAGACGCCACCATCTCAGGAAGCTCCTCCGATGTCCACTTAATGTGTTTCTTGTTTTAATTTTGGAAATTTGCCTGCCTCTCGTAGGCGTTCATGACTACAACTGACAGCTGTTGACAGGTGGCCTTTGCTAATTTGGCAACCCAAATAGGAGGATGCGCTAGCCCATTATTATACGCTATTCTAGAATTAATCGCTTCAAAACATAAACGAAAATTCCAAGAGATTCCGCCCGTAACTCATTTTTTTCATGGGTTTTACGGGTTTAGAGTTAATGTTGTCAAATAAGCCATTACTTCAATTCATCGTGTTTCCTTACTCTCTGACAACATATGGTGATAATTTTTGGAATGGTTACAGTTTATTTTCCATTATTTCCTACATACTGGACCTTTAATGCAGAGGAAGTAGATTGGGGCCCAAATAGAACGGTCAAGCATTGTTTTTGTTTACCTTGTTGAAAGGGTCTATATGCTATTCAGTTGTAAATGCATGAATATATATATATATTTTAGTTTATTTCAGTTATCCTTTATTTTACCAGGTGAGTTCCATTGAGATCTTAAATATATTTTTCAAGGGAGCCCTGGGACAGCAAAAATATATTCTGGTCTTACTCAAAACTGCAAAATTCTGCAAAACTCAAAAATGTGTGACCGTAGTTTTGTCAGTGCACCAGAAGGACATAAAAGAAATGCTGATAATTTCCCCTGCACACCAAAAACTCATTTTTTGCTCATAACGATTATTGTGGGAGTGGGGAGTTTAGCCTACAGTGTTCATTTGATTACATTTCTCTCTTTATTTCCCTCTTCAAAAGGCTTTTGTGACAGGAAACTGATATATTTATTTACATTAAATACAAATGATCTGTTAAGGACTACAAAATAAGCTCCTCACTTTGGAGCTTAAAGCCAGGCTGTCTCCTACATCACTTTTTAGTTTCAAAAACCGATCCATTGTGTCACTGCATCCGATGCTAAAATAAAACTGTTCTGTAATGAACACTGGAACTGATTACTGTAATAAGTGAACACTTTTACTTAATTGTATTTTCTCAATGGTAAAACATTAACTAAGTCTCTCCAAAAACTGATAGATGACAGGTTATCTGTTGGTGATCACATTGTTGTGGAGCCAGATTAATTCTATTGAAGACAGTCACAATGAACTACTAGATGTGCTATAGCTGGCCATTCAGACTGTAAACTAAAAAAAATATTTTGTCTTATGTTGCCTTCTAGTGGATACTGGTGGTATTGCCATATAAAGTCACCCTCAGTTGACCTGCAACGGAATTATTCGCATTCCCCCTATTTTATCTGTATTACTGATAAATGCTTTAGTAAGTAATACAACAATTACAATGTGCTTGTTAATACAACAGTTAGGTCCAGTCAAACTTTTTTTTATTATTATTAATTAGGATGGGATGTACAGTATTACACAGGTCTTTATGAATGGGGTCATGTGCCTATGTTGATCAAAGGCAATCAACTGTTAATTAGTTGTGTTGACAGGGAAATGTTTATACTATAAATATTTGAGTGGAACTGTTATTGAGTTATTGTTATTTAGTGGAACTGTAATTTAATTATTGTTATTTGTCTTTACTCAGTCCAAAACACAACTGCAATTTCATTGACACAAATATACACAGGCAAATAACAACTTAACATGACTTATTCATGTTTTCAAAAATACACAGGTAAATTACTTATTGATGTTTTCAAAAATGGAGATTTGGAACCAATGGAGCATTTTGGAACCAAACTCTTTAATTTGAAGTGTCATATAAAATATATGCAATAGAAAAATCATTACACACAGCAATTTATGACAGTTTACAATGCACAGTGAAAACAATATCTGATCAGTTTGGTTGATTTTATTTTTCTGTGCTTTCAGAGGTTAGAGGGCCGTTCTATGATAATACTTTTGATCTATGAAGACAGCATATTCATCTAAAAAGAGAGACAATAAAAAATGTGAATAATAGAAAAAGCACAGAAGTGGTGGCTGAAAAGTACAACTGACCATTATACTGTTGAAAAAAAAAGTACAACTCTTACTCTTGTGTAACCTGTTTACTGTTGCTCATCTAGGCCACCACAGCAAGCACACATCTAATTACAGTATGTCTGTTTCCCCAGCAGTCAATTGTATATACTCTCAAAAGTATTCATGTTAAGTAGACCGCACTATACATTTTCCAGAATAAACCCATGTGTGTGTATGTATGTATGTATGTATGTACAGTATGTATGTATGCTAGTCACTGTATATTGACATTAGGCTTGACTTTACGTGTGCCACACTGTAAATAGAACAGAAATAGGGGCCTGACAGTGTCGTCTCTCAGGCCGTAGATCAGGGGGCTCAGGCACCGAGGCAGAATGAGAACAAAGAGAAAGTTCACGTAGCGCAGGTCCATGAACAGGCGACTGCTGCTGGTCATAGCCAGGGCTCTCTCTATGCTGCCGAACACCAGCGTGTTCAGGCACAGGCCCAGCTGGATGAGGTGCAACAGGAGCGTCTTGTGTGCTCTCTTAGCCGACTCTTTATCACTGGAGACAGAACGAGCCGCAAGCATCACACTGATGTAGGTGAAGACAATGATCAGCGTCACGGCAACAAAATAGAAGGCGTTGAGGCCCTCAAACAGTTCCCGTTGCCATGGTGCAATGAATATTCTCTCCCTTGTGCAGAACATGTGCTCGCTGAAGAATGTGGGGTCAGTGGCTGAGGTATAGAGAATGTCTACGACCGGGTTTACTGCCCCGAAGAACCAAATGACCGAGATAACCAGGCCGGTTCTCGTCTTGGTGGCAATCTCACTGTGACGCAGGGGAAAGCAAATAGCCACGTAGCGCTCCAGTGACATCACGGCCAGATTTATGGGCGCATTTCGTGAGGTTGAGGCCGTGACCAGTATTAGAATGGAGCACACGGCTTTAGCCAGCTGGACATAACACAAGGAAATGATGTACATCAGAGAGGAGAAGAGCAGCTGGATGGAGTCGTTACAGAGCATGTGGGCAAAGAGGACGTAGCGAGGGGTTTCTCTGAACACAGGCTTGCTCAACAGTGTCATGAACATGACCGTGTTGATGTAGATGAAGAGACTGGACATGAAGATAGCCACCACCAGTTTGGTCAGCGGTCCCTCAGCGGTCAGTTGCACCTGGAACATCTGCTGATGAGCGATCAGAACCTCCTTCCCTGAGTTATTCAGGGCCATGACATTAGAAAACACAAACACAACAGAAACACAATAGAGCTAACCGAGCTTAGAGACTAAAAACATACAAGCTTAAGAACAGAGAGAACAGAGCAAAAGAGTCCCTCACTCTTACACACAGATATACCCTTCTGTGAAATGCAGGAACTTGAGATTTCTGATGTGAGATCACATTACAGTTCACATGCAGAGCGTGTAGTGACAATATACAAAAGAACACAATAAGCAATCGTGCTTTGGACTGTTCTACACATCAGTTTACATAACACACATTTACAAAAAAAAAAAACAATTAACTGTGTAAGCCCTTTTTCAAAGCTTAACAAAACAATCCAATGTAAAACAATGTGGTGCAATAAAAGTTCTATGAGAACAATTCATGCAACAGGGAAGAAGAGAAATGAGATTTGTAATTATAAACAGTCTTCTGTTTGAGGACATGGGTGTATGGATTATAATGCTGGAATAGTGTGAGGTCGACTGCTCTGATTATCCTCCAGTGTTCAGACCTGAAGAGCTGTCCTTTATGAAGAGGACAGGAGGTGAGGTAACCCATATGACATCCCTACGCCCCCCTCGTCTCCCATACGTAATGTTGTATGTACTGTAGGTGATGTGAGTGACAGCTTGGACCAACCTATCTGCAAGAGCAGTGCAGCAGGCCTGCCTGTGTCCAAGGCAAATAAGGTGTTAACACATTAACATACTTTCAGCTCTGCTATATTCATTTTCAGTAAGCATGAATCAAGTTATGTACTGTATGTTGTTTATAAGGAATGCATGTGCACTGCAAATTATGTCTTTTGTACATGTTACATGTCTGTGGTTTTTAATTAATCATCAACCATTGTTTATTCAGAGAAGTTTGACTGAGCTTTAAGCACTTTTATAGCAATTCACAATCATACAACAACAACAACAACAAAACAACACTCTGATAACAGACATCAGCAATAAAAGAGTATACAATACAAAAGCCAAATGAAGAAAATATCAGTCAAAGAAGAACAACCATAATGTCTAAAACAGGCAAGTTGTTCTATTGACACAAACTAAATATCTAATTTTAATACCTTATTATATATAAAGTTTTGTTTACAGTGGCAGGCTGTCAGGGCCTGCTAGGCCCTCTCTGCAGGTCTTTCTATTTTCAAATAGTTAATAATATACTGTCTGTTGCATGTATTACACTCGATACAATAAACCAGGTTGGCCAACTGTGGTGATAGGCTGTGTGGTGGATTTCTATGACTTAAAGGATGCATGTATGTTTTTTTATAAACTTTGATATTACTGCAATTATTATGAGACTTCAAGGCCTGTACACATCTTAAGCAGACCAGACCAGGTGTCAAAGAGTGGGGTGAATGAGTGCACAGTGACACTGGGCCTAGACGGTCAAGAGCGAGAGGATGAGGTAATGGTAACTGGAAAAAAACAGAATCAGACAGTTTTGCATATAATTTTTATGCATGATATGACAAGGGGTCCCACCAATATCAGTAACCTTGGTGGATGCTGATAGCTGTCTTTCGAGGGTGGCGAGAAGGCCCAACTTCAAGGTTAAGGAGTATAAAAGATAGGCCGCAGCCATTTTGATCTTAGATCTCATCGGGGGCCGCCATCTGATGACATCTCACCTCACCCTATTGTTTGACACCTGGTCTGAACATTGTTTAGACTGGACTATCACTGCAATACGGTGAATAAAGATTCAGTAGTCTTCAGAGATCTCCTGTCTGCATTGTCTCCTTCAGACGCTTTGTCCCAGAGTGCTAATTAGTAATAGTCAAGTGATAAATTGCTAGTGGATTCGAAAGTGGACTAGTTTTTTCACGACAGCTGCCTTTGCTGCCACAAGAGAATGTAACTTCGCCGAACACGGACAGACCAACTTTTTACAGTTAGGGACCACTCACAGATTCAGCCTTATATGTTTGAGCCCGAATCGGAAGAGAACACTGACTTGGAGGAAGAGGACACTGAATTGGAGGAAGAAGAACCAGTCCAGCAAAGGCTGTATTTAACCTTTCTGATATTTTTTTTTGTTTCAAACTTGATACATTTCTTGTCCAAAGTGTCCTAACGAAGTTCTAGCACAGGCTAACCATTTGTTCATTAGCCTAATCTTTTTTGTAGCAAGTCGAGAACAATCTCTACCTTTTTAAAAATTGTCCTAGAATTGTTGAGAGAATTGCTTTATTAAAAACTTATTAAATTAAAAACTTAAACTGTTTACCATGTTGTTAGTCGCTTTGGTTAAAAATGTCAGCCAAATGTAATATAATGTAATGTAAAGTAAATAGTAATTATACTCTAATGCATAAATATACCCGGAGGCTGGGTCTTGGGCTGACGGTAGCCTGCCGTTCGAGCAGAACGAAAATAGAACCGTTTCAACTAGGCCTATTTGTAATAATGACACAAAAATGGCTAAACCACTCCACACACACCACTAGGGTTACCACACGTTCTGGTTTTCCCGGGATTGTTCTCTTTTTTTAATGTCTGTCCCGGAAAATTGATAATCTTTCCCGGGACACCAAATGTCCCGTTTTTTGGTGCAAAGGCACTCCTATTTTTTTTAAGTATTCCCTAGTTTCACTTTCAATAAAACCTATTTTTCTTAAGCTATCTTAATTGCATCCAGCTGTCGGAGGCAGGCATGCGCTTATTTGATTGGTTGTAATGCAGACCTGCGAAACGAAAGTTTACCTTAACCATCAGCATCACCTAGCAACTACCGGCCCCGCGCAGCATGTCCAAGAGAGTGAGTGCGTGCGGGTAGGCAACAGATTGGAGAGGGTAGCCTAGTAAAAAAAAAAAAAAAAAAAGAAATTACGGTTTGATTTGGTTTGATAAAATGGGGGGCGAAACGGAGGAGGATATGCCTACAATCAAAGTCAGGGCCAGCGGCGAAGAAAAATAGATACACAGTAGGCTATACAACGCCCACAGGGTGAACATTGGTAACTTTTCGGATAAAACTTAATATTATACATAGTAGCCTATTAATGTTTTATGGATTAGCCTTATTTAAAAGAGCTGGTGAAAGGGCTTTATAAGAACCGTTTAGACTCAGCAACCTTAAAGTGACAATGAATGCACCATTTATAGTTAAACAGTAGGCTACTGTATAACATTTGCAGCATTTGTTTATAAGTTATTATTTAAAACCAGTAATAGGCCTATTATAACTATGAATTATAGGCATTTAACATTAATCAAAATCATAACTTTGTTTTTTTTTTTTGTTTTTTGGGGGTCGGCAATGAATGTCCCGGATTTTCACAAATCAAATGTGGCAACACCACACACTAAGATGGCTAAACCACACCACACACTAAATTGCTAAACTACACACCACACACTAAGATGGCTAAACCACTCCACACACACCATACCCTAAGATGGCTAAACTACACACCACACACTAAAATGGCTAAACTACACACCACACACTAAGATGGCTAAACCACTCCACACACACCACACCACTAAGATGGCTAAACCACTCCACACACTAAGATGGCTAAACTACAAACCACACACTAAGATGGCTAAACCACTCCACACACACCATACCCTAAGATGGCTAAACTACACACCACACACACTAAGATGGCTAAACTACACACCACACACACCACACACTAAGATGGCTAAACCACACCACACATACCACACACAAAGATGGCTAAATTAACACACCACACACCAATGGCCACCTTACACTAAACAACTTTGACAAGATTTAGGAAAGATTCTTGAAAGATTGTAGTCTTGTTTTAACTAATACCCCCCATTCAAGCTTTACTCAAAAGACTCCAGTCTTTCAAGAGTCTTTCCCAAATCATGTCAAAGTTGTTTGGTATAAGGAGGCCATAAGATGGCTAAACCACTCCACACACACCACACACTAAGATGGCTAAATTACACACCACACACTAAGATGGCTAAACTACACACCACACACTAAGATGGCTAAATCCCTGAGGCTTTTGGCCTTTGGCTGGAAAGCCAAAAGATGTTAAAATGTAATTCTGTGCAAACTTAAGCAATTTCGTGCAATGTATTACTATTTTGTGCAAATAACTTTCCTAGCAAAGGATCAAATAGGTTTATAAAAAAGAAAAATAGATCAACATCCATATATTAAAAATGACTAAGACTAAATGTTAAGTACAAAGTAGTTATATAAGTTCCTGACGTTTCGCCATGCTGTGGCTTCTTCAGAGGAGTAAAGGTTAGGGTTACTGTCATGATAAAAGTCATGGATTCTTTCATATTGTGTCAATTTACCATTCATTATTTGACATTGTTTTCTTGATTTCTATCCACTAAGGGCTTGATTGAACCATTTGAACATGTTCATCCTATATCATTTGAACATGTGAACCATTTGAGCATGTTCATCATATGTCATTTCTGATTTCCATTCATAGGCAGAACAAATAACTGGATTGTATTCCACCTTCCATTTATATTGTATCCAGTGAGTAGTGTTGGTGTTTTATTTTATTGCAGGGTTCTCATGGGTCATGGGGTTATTCCAGATTAGGAAAGTCACAGAATTGTATCATTTTTTGGGCAAAATCATTGAATATCTGTGGCCTACTGGTTAGCGCTTCGGACTTGTAACCGGAGGGTTGCTGGTTCGAACCCCAACCAGTAGGAATGGCTGAAGTGCCCTTGAGCAAGGCACCTAACCCCTCATTGCTCCCCGAGCGCCGCTGTTGTAGCAGGCAGCTCACTGCGCCGGGATTAGTGTGTGCTTCACCTCACTGTGTTTCACTAATTCACAGATTGGGATAAATGCAAACCAAATTTCCCTCACAGGATCAAAAGAGTATATATACTTATACTTATCCGGGAATTTTGTTTTATTTTATTTTATTTCCTCACAAAATTGGTGTATATTTGGTTATCAGCGTTACTGCTTGCTTGAGTGGTTGTGGTTAGCTCAACATTGTTTATTCAATGCCCATTTATTCATGCTGCTCTAAGATTCTTGAAAACAAGTCAGAGACGCTATGCAGCTGCTCTGAAATGCTTGGGCAGTATATTGTACCATTCATTACATAGTAGGTCATGGACATTTTTTTTTTGTCAGGGAAAGACAGGAAAAAAACATGGAATTTTAAATTTGACTGAGTGGGAACCCTGTAATTGATTGATTGATTGATTGAGGCAAGTACCCATGTGTTTTAGCCTTGGTGGTAGCATACCCGCCAATCTGAGATGCTGTAAGTGTGGTTTCTGGTATGTGATGAAATTTGATTTGTGAAATTGTGCTGGGCTGCATGGCCCCTAAACACTAAATAACTCAACAACTAAACAATAAATAACATCACCGTATCACAGCAAAACTGTGCTAGCATTAAGGGGGCAGAGTGGGCCCAGTAGATGGGTGTTATCATCCAACGATGAATCAAACACAACTGTTTTTTCAGCATTGTTCTGCGGCCTTTTAATTTGATTCAGAACTCCCAGGGACATTTTCAAGAGCATCATTGTTGGGAACATTGTGTGGATTGAAGAATACATCTTCTGCAACACACACCACAAATCTCTACATGGATACCTCTGTTATGATGTGCGGCTATACATGCATGCTATAATATGTGGTTGTTAGCAACATATCAAGGACCTACAAGGCTTCATTATGAGGCACTGACTAAAATAAACTAACCAAGCATATTGCTGAAGCAGCATATACAGTAGGCCTCGTATTCTCCCTGATTTCAGCACTAGTATAGTGTAATAGAGCCAGGCAGGGCTGAATACTTCAGATTCAGTGCTGATAGACCTCCAAAGCATTGATTACATTTGTCAAACGGATATAACAAGTATCCACCTGCTCAGACAATCACAAAACATTTAATCTGTAGAATAACAGCTTTCACATGTTACATTACCTTACATTAACATGGTAAACAGTTTTTTAAAGCAATTCTCTCAACAATTCTAGGACAATTTATTTTAGATAAACTTCAAGGCATTGATTACATTTTCTCATAGGCATCACCTCTACACTATAAAGAGTGAGAGTCCTAACTACTGATGGTGTTCAATAGTATAAGTCTTTAGGAGTGAAATGCATGTATTTGGACATATGTTATCATTTAGCAGTTATATGTGACTAATCAAATGTATTTCTGCAGCTGCATAAGCCTCAGGTCTCTCCCTGATTGAGAATCACTAGTTGATGGAGTCCAGATAGATTAATATAACAGGTCACCCTTGCACTTCTGGGCTAAATGCTTTGCTAAAGGTTCAGTGCTCAGATAAACACAACACATTTCATCACTTGAATGATTGATGTCACATGAACAAGATTTGGATTGTGGTAGATAATGTCCAAGGTACATTTACATTACATTTGAACAAGGACAAATGGCTTGTTTTCTCATAAGCATCACCTCTACAACCCAGTAAGTGAGTGCCCTATTTTTCAACTACTGATGGTTTCAGCAGCTGGTGCACTGCATAGAACCACAATTTCTTAATTAATTATAGGTCTGCAGGCCTCATCATAAAACAGTGAAATGAATGCTATGAGTGAATATTAACTTTAGGCTTGGCTCCAGACAAGCCACATCTAAAATAGTACATGTACAAGCAGCGGAGAGAGTCATCTCTCAGGCCGTAGATGAGTGGACTCAAACACCTGGGGATCAGGATGAACAGCAGGTAGATAATGTAGCTCACCTCCAAGAAAGCGTCAAAGCTCAGGGTTGCGGTAATGAAGCTAATTAAGTTGCCGTACAACAGCGTGTTCAGGCAGGGGATCAGCTGGATCATGTGAAGCAGAAGCGTCCTGTGTGCCTTGCCTGCGGACTTAGCGCTGCTCGAGAGAGACCGAGCCACAACCATGATGCGAATGTAACTGTAGAAGATGATGAGCACCACAGATATGTAGTAGAGGCCATCTATAGCCTGGTCGAACGACCTCTGCCATGGAGTTGTGATGATGCTCTGACGATCACATATAATCTGCTCAGTGAAAAAAACAGGGTCAGTCACGGAGGTGTAAACTGAATCGATCACAGAGTTCACAAACCCTAAGAACCAAATGGCAGCGATGGCCACATACGTTTTCCTAACGGTGGCAAGTTCCTTGTGGCGCAGAGGAAAGCAGATGGCCGTGTAGCGTTCCAGCGACATCACGGCCAGGTTGAGGGGCGCGTTTCTGGAGGTGGAGGCCGCGATTAACATTAAGAAGGAGCAGGCGACTTTAGGGACAGGACTGATGAAAATGAAGATGATGAAGTTTAGAACCGAAGAGGAGATGAGCTGAATGGAGTCAGTAAAGATCATGTTAGCAAAGAGCATGTAGCGAGGAGTGTCCCTCAGCATCGGCTTGCTATACAGCGTGACAAACATGACGGTGTTGATGTAGATGAAGACGAAAGACAGAATCACAGCGAATTGGATTCGCGCCGTCTGTGCATACATCACCCGTTGAAGCTCATCTGTGGAGTTTGCCAGCTTAGGCTAGAAAGAGAGCCCAAATACACACACACACACACACACACACCAGCCAGAGGCTGTATCTTAGCACTGCTACCCTGTGAGCTGAGTGACAGTCCACATACAGTGTTTACAGGTACTAAAAGCTTGCACCTTCACAGAGGTTTCTCATCTCAAACAGACATCATAATGATGCATATATGACATTGCATTCAGAGAAAAATAAGTAAGCATGATCAGCAGCTTTCTGACTTACATCCAACATACTGTAATATCTTCACATCAAAGTCATGTATGTATGTTTCCTGTGAGATTGTGTGTGACGTTTGCCAATGTGTGCTGTGGGTAGATGGCCGCACCATTAATAACAGAGCTGACCTCAGTGCCGTTTTATAGACAGGAGGAGAGATGATTTAATGAGTATCGTGTCCCCCCCCCAAACAGAACATCAATACAAACATACAAACACACCAGAATGCCTTATACCTGTGTGTGTGTGCACTCTATCTTGTTGAAAGTGTCCAATTTACACTTTTATTTTTTATGTGAAAATAAAAATTCAATTGTAAACATTTGATATTCATGGACATTTATGGTAATGGTATATGGTAACCTGTGAGTGTAGCTGTTTACCCTGAGGCCTAAGAAGAGTTGGATAGAATAATGGACCTGCACTGACCTCAGGACAACCTGGATGGGAGACTAGGAATGACCAGGGGAAAGATTGTCATCTCCTTAGAGGTCTTATGTTGCTCATGGTAAGGACATCTACATTCAGCTCAGAAGCAATGCCCTGAGATATGACGTTCATGGCAGATATTCAGCCATCTATGCACATGCAGTTATATCAGGTCTGAGGTCATGCTGGGTAGGCCCAGAGGCATTGCACATGCAGTTGTATCAGGTCTGAGGTCATGTATGCTGGGTAGGCCCAGAGCCATTGCACATGCAGTTGTATCAGGTCTGAGGTCATGTTCAGAGTATGCTGTGTAGGCCCATATTGCTGATGTGTTTATCGTCTTACCAGATATTTCATTAGTCCCTTGGTGGCAAATCTCCTTGACTAGACACACATCACACAGCATACTGTCGGTGTGTGTGTGTGTGTGTGTGTGTGCATGCCCAAAAGACTGAGTCAGCAAATAAGACAGACAGTGATTATCATTAATAATTCATGAGTTGCAAATACCAGGAGATGCTCCTGCTGCAAAACACTCCTTCGCTCTAGAGCAGAGTTGAGCGTAGGTGTGTTTGTCCAGGAACTATTCTGGTCACTGTTGTCAGTTTGGTGGGCTGCTCTGAGGAGGAGGAGGAGGAGGAGAGGCCCAGAGGGGGGTGATTATGTTGTGGGTTGATGCATTATTAATGAAACACTAAAGGTGACTACAGGGACCAGTCAGGTTTGATGAACTATGCCACCTGACTCCTGGGGCGTTTGAGCTGTCCATCATACAGCTCAACAGAGCTGCAACTGGGTGACACAATACGGCCTTACAGCACCAAAAGGCCTGAGTGTGTTTTCACTGATGTGGTGCCTTGAGGAAACCACGGATCTCACGGCTTGAACATGTGAAGAGTTGAAATCCAGATTCCGTATGCACCAGTCACTACCATGGCCTCTGTTAGCACAGTCCTCAATTTTCCTACTTTGTTCTGTATTTTTCAACCTAGGTCCTACTGTATTTTAAGATGTTTTTAAGTGTCAACTTTCAGTAGGGACCAAAACAATGAGAACTCATGAGTATCAAACTAGCGGTTATACAATTGCATCCTGTAGCGGCATTAAAGGCAACCACTCCCAATCCCCGCCCCCTCCCCAGTCCCATCTCTGTGAGTGACAGGACTGGAAGTACTCTTCCCCAACAAGCCTTGTGCTCTGGGTGGGTTCTTCAACTCCAATCTTTTCACTCGAAAATGAATGACAGTAGGTCAGCTACGCAGGTCAGCTAAGAATGAACTAACCTACATGATCAGTAATTAAGCTCACACCTGCACATGGTAATATTATTCTCGGTACCAGCTGGCAACGTTATCAGTTGACTTATCAGCATACTGTACCATGTCACTGCCACTTTACTTGCGGTACCATGACAACAACTCTGTACAACGTTGATGCGACGCCGTAAAGACGTGACCAGAAGGTAACGTTGCGGTGACCAAATGACCATTTTCTAACAACGTTGCTGCATCGTCATGTGTTTGCTGTGCAGTTCAGTAGCGCTCTTTGCTTGAAACGTTCACATTCTGACAACATTTGTGTTCTGGCCTCAGCAACTCATAGGCTACTCAAGTATTGTTCATATTTGTTCCGAAATAAGGTCCCAAGGACCGGAAGCCAAAGGGCAGGAATTAGCCTCTTTATACAAGCTATTTTTTTTTAAATACTGTAAGAACTGTAATACCCATGGGGAAGAACTACAAGGCCCAGAATGCTTTGCAGGATTGGAAAGGAAGGTGTAGAGGTGATGAATAAACATCTCTTTCGAACTTGTTTTAGTGTTAATTTTGTCACCTATTTTTAATTTAGTCTTTGTCTTGTGACGAAATGTCCTTTTCAGTCTTTGTCATATTTAGTCATTCAAATATCATTTTTGTTAGTCAAGTTTTAGTTAAAAGTTTCGCCATTTTAGTCTAGCTTTAGTCAAAAGAAAAACTAAAGGTATCTTAGTCTTAGTCAGTTTTAGTCAACACATTTTAGTCTTTTTTTTATAACAAATTATTTCTGATTACCATTTGAGTCAAATAGTGTTTCACACATCTCAATTTTTTCCAACAATATTGTGTGTCCACAGGGCTACTTTGTCCTGTTATAATTACTCATTCTGATTTTTTTGTCAGTCAGTATGTTTACATGCACAGGTAAGTCGAGCTACAGTTATAGCTCGGCTGAGATTTGACCATAGACAGTAAAAGATTTGACTGGACCACTGTCATATTCGTGAGACCAGTGTTTCTCAAAGTGTGGTCCGGGATCACTGGTGGTCCCGCAAGTTATCCCAAGTAGTCAGCGAAAGCAGACGTGGTAAAATATAATATAGATGAGTTGTTTGCAATATTGAACCAACTTGTATGTAAAAACAGTTCTGCAACACTGTCTATGTAAGATATGCCAGTTTAAATCATACAGTATGAATCCACACAATAAGCAAAGTGCAAAGACAATAAGCAAGGTGGTTCAGTGAGTAGGCCTATTGTGTAGACTAATTATAGGCTACTTTTGAAGTAGGTCTAATCTTTTTTTTTTTTTGTTAGCTAGGGTTAGTTAAGTGGTCCTGAAACTGAAAAAGTTTGAGAAACACTGTCATAGGCCAAAGTATTAATGTTTTACTCCGCCTCACTAGATGGCGATATGACTCTCCATCTTAGCCATAGCTAACTTGCTAGCGAACTTTCCATATTAGCTTACTTGCTAGCAAACTTTGCATCATCAGTCTAACTAGTTAAATAGTTGACATTACATGATGAACATTTTCGTATGGACATTCTGGGGAATGTTAATTTGTATGAGAGAAGCTTCAACTTCTGGGTATGTAGCATTGTGGCATAAAGCTTAGGTAGTTAGCTTGCTAACTCTGGCAGAAATCTCCAGTGTTCTTGTTCCATGTAGTTTCGTGGTTGCAGCCATTAGGGTTGCAGCAACAGCACGAGCCTACTAGCCTACAGGAAAGCTGTTATTCTTCTCATTTTGTAGATGAACTCATTTTATCTTAGAATATTTTGAAAGCATAACAGCTAGATATTCTTTCCGTCATTTTGTAGACGAAAAAATGAAGAGAGGGATTTTATCTTAGTTTTTATTTCATGCAAAACATTTTAGGGGTCTCGCCTTTTTTCACTGGCGAACAATAATGCATCTTAAGATAGTCTTATTCAGTGTTTCAGACATTACTGCCGCCATTGGTGCCATCGTCTCGCCTTAGTCATGAAAAAAGGTACCAGACTGACACGAACATATTTTTCTCTCCTCTCCCTGTCCCACAATGGCCGCCTGCACCGAACACTTGTAGTTTGTATGTGAATTCTCCTGAAGATATCAAGGTTGACAGTACTATGATTTCTAGCCTGTTTTCCCCAAATGGAATATGTTAATTTGCCATGAAATAACATGATAATTTTGTTTCATTTAGCATGTTATCCCATCACATCATTTGCTTTTTGCATGTCGTTTTGTGTGTTGTAGACTTAATAAACTTATAATGAGCAGAGAATTTTTACAATTTCCTGTGTATTAGCCACCCCATGTATGAACTGCATGCAAATATTAGTAATAGAAAATGCTGCACTGACTGCACAAGTGGTGTATTATAGTAACCACAGTGCCCAATAGCCCAATAAATCAGAATCAGATCGTGCTGTAATCAGAAAGAAAAATGAAGAAAAGAAATGCTCCCCAAGTATAGCCAACCCAATGTATCAATGTGTAACACTAGATAATGCTAATCTAATGACCTGGGGGAGAGCATGTGCAATTTAAGTGCATTTTGTTCACGGATTCTGTTAATAATTACAATAGATTTGTGAAGTAATGCCTTGACTTGTTTGAACCCTAAACAGATTATATTCTCATCTCATTCAAATAACTTGATCATTCCGCATGCATCAGATATCCCATCATCATCATCAGAGTATGACTCCAACACCATAGAGATCTCACCCAACATGTTGAACATCCTTACATTTTCAGCAAGTTACCAAGTGATTTATTGTTCAGCTGCAAGTGTTTTAGCATTGTTCAGCTGCCAAGTCTTTTAGCATTGTTCAGCTGCCTTAATTGGGATTTGTTAGGGATATTCAGAAAAAGAAATATGTTGGGTAATGTGGTAACCGTTATGTGCAATACACACCACACAACTCTAGACATCTATTGAGGTATTTTGTCATAACTGTGTTTTTTATTATTATGACCGCCGCGCAGCGAAGCGGTCATATAGGTTGAGTCAGATTTTTTCTTTTTTTCTTTTTCTTTTTCTTTTTCGCATGCCCAAATTTCCGTCAAGGATTCCCGGAACACTGAAAGACCGCGTACGAAAACTTGGTGGGCATGTAACCCCACATAGATAGCATGGAACCGTGGTTTTTTCGTTTTGATCTGTAGCCCCCCCCCCCCCCGCCCCCCGCTGGACTGGACCCCCCGAAAGGAGGGTAGGGCAGACCCAGTTCTCTGTGAATATCTTGAGAACTGTAGGGCCTAGGATGACCAATTTTTTCTGTATATTTGCCTCCAGGGGTCATGTTAACCCATTTCATGTGCACACATGTGCACAAACAGATACACACGCACACACATACATTCACAGTAATCATACGTATGACACATACTCACACAGTAGAGTACAGGCACATACGCAGGCACACACACAAGCACGCACACACACACACCCACACATAACATAAACATGTACATGCACATATGCACACAATTCAAGAATTTCTCAGAATTATGAACAGGCAAGATGGAGGTGGGCTTGTATAAAATGAATTTTACATGTGAAATCTATGAACTAATCATGTTTTGGTACTTGTTGTCTAGCAGATACCAGTGAGAATTGAGTGTGGATAATGCAATTTAGTGAGACAGTTAGAATCATATAGGCCTTTCAGCGTGATTTATTTTTGTGGAAAAAATGTGCTGGACTGAGCGGCTGTCATATTTTGTACCGCTCTGTGGTACATCTAGTTTATTCATGTATCTGACCCTCTCATCCAGATCAACTTAAAAACATCAGTTGTTACAGGGCCAGTCATATGCAAGACATTGATAACATTTATCATAATATAAGCAAGTATATGATTTATGTATATAACATATAGGTACAAGTGTCACCTTTATTTTTTCCTTTCTCAAGAATGTGTCAAAATAATAAATCCAACCAAGCGATGCTATAATTTATGATTTGAGTGCGTCAAACAATCTGAGGCTCTGGCTTAGTGAAGGTGGCTACTATGGGGTAAATATAAATTCCAATCAGATAACACTCACATACACTCATAAGCAGTGCACACAACAATAGAGCTACAGGCCTTGACACAGGAAAATCAGTGCAGTGAGTTAACTTTTGGCTTGGCTCCAGACAGGCCACATTTGAAGAAGTGGATGAACAAGTGGTGAAGAGCCTCGTCTCTCAGGCCGTAGATGAGGGGACTCAGACACCTGGGCACCAGTACGAACAGCAGGAAGATGCTGTAGCGCATGTCAGCATATACCTCGTAGCTCAGGGTCTGTGCTAGGAAGCCAATGATGTTGCCAAAGAGCAGCGTGTTCAGGCTGAGCAGCAGCTGAATCAGGTGCAGCAGAAGCGTCCTGTGCGCCTTCCAAGCAGAATTCTCATCACTGGAGACGGACCGAACCACAATCATGACACAAACATAGCTGTAGACGATGACAAGAGCTGCAGCCACGTAGTAGAAGCCATTGAGAGCCTGGTAGAGCAACTCCTGCCATGGTGAAGTATCAAACATAGAACCAGTACCACATAACACCTGTCTAGTGAAGAAATCAGGGTCAGTCACGGAGGTGTAAAGTGAATCGACCACAGGGTTCACCAGCCCAAAGAACCAAAGAGCAGTGATGGCCATGTACGTGTTCTTAACGGAGGCAAATTCACTGTGACGCAGAGGAAAGCAGATGGCAACGTAGCGCTCCAGTGACATCACGGCCAGGTTAAGCGGCGTGATTCTGGAGGTAGAGTCGGTGACTAAGATTAAGATGGAGCAAACGGCTTTAGCAGGCCTGCAACAGAATGAGATGAATCCAATTATTGACGAGAAGAGCAGCTGGATGGAGTCGTTACAGAGCATGTGAGCAAAGAGGATGTAGCGAGAGGTCTCTCTCAAAACAGGCTTGCTCCACAGCGTGACAAACATAACAGTGTTAATGTAGATGAAGACGAAAGACATCAACACCGTCACAGCAAATTTGGATAATCGAACGATCGCCGCTTTCTGAAGCACCTCCTTTGTAGAGTTGTTTGTGAGAGCCATAACCTAGTCACACAGATAACAAACACAAATATACACAGACAAAGCACTGCTATTCAGCCTCTGAGTGAAAGAGATACGCTATACAAATACAGAAAGCTTAATCCTTCACAGAGGTATGTCAGCTCTACAGTGTACGAACACAGAAAGCTTACACCTTCACAGAGGATTTCACGTCAATAGACATCAGAATAATACAACTGTCAAAACATTTGAAACAGAAAACATAATATGCGGGTTTATCATTTACATGCCATAAAATACCACTACATTAAAGTATTGTAGGCATACCTACATGTTTCCCATGTGATCTAGAGAGTTGTTTGTAACTGTGTGCTGTGTAAAGGTGGACAGACCATTCACAGACAACAGGGTTAACTTCCACACTTTTTTATAAGAATGTTGAGCTGATTTCACTGTCAACACGCCTATTACCCCCCACCCACTCATTTGCATTTTCAGATCATTTTAGATAATACATTATTCTGTGGATTTCACTTTCACTGCGAAAAACAGAATTAGTCAGAAATTCAGATACATTTTGTAACGTGGAAATGTGAATTAAATATTTTCCAATAAGAATTCCACGAAGACACTAAAAACTCAGATTAAAGTCAGTCCACAGGACTACAAACTGTTGAGCTACCACCTCCCATACCATATGCTAATTAGAGCTTTCAAAAGAGTATCATAAAGGCCTGAGTTCGCCAGTTTGCACTCTTTTGATGTAGCTGCATCACTGAAGCATGAACGTCCTGCAAACAAGTTACAGTCAATTCTACCTCTCCCCTTATCTCCTTCAGCCTAGGCCCAATTTTTAGATAGTTTCTCTCCAACTCTTTTTACAAAAGCAAATAATTTGATTGGATGACCAACAATATGCATGGTGCAAACACAAGCAGTTCACTTTGAGTATTATTGCTTGCCCGGTAGGATTACTGTAGTTGTTGCCACTTCTAACATTCTATAGGATCTAGGGCTGGAAAAAACGATTATTTTTTAAACGATTAATCTAGCGATTATTTTTTCGATGCATCAATTAATCTAACGATTAATTTTTTCAGTCCGAAAAAACATGAATTCCTTAACATTGCAATATATGTTTATTGCTCTTAAAATTCCAAAATAAAAGACTATACAAGTGCAAAGTAATGCATTGTTAGTCAGAGGTAGCATTCCATAAAGTTCAGTAGTGTATAGGTCTAATTCAGTGCCTGTCACTTTAAGACGTTCGTGAGGGAATCCTTCCAATTGTAACACTTAACACAGTTAAAAGCTGCTGATGTGTGGATGCAATTCATAATATAGTTAGTTCTAATTACGGTTCGTATTCCTTGGGACAAGCACTTTTGAGTCTTGGAAAACACTTTTCCATTTGCATCAGGATTTTGCAAACATTCAGTGTCAGAGTCAATAAAATGAGCCCTGCATGAGTAACGAAATTGACAAGCAGCTGTAAGTAAGCATGCTAAACTCGACATCCTAACAGTATTCTAACGTTAGCTTTGAGATACTGCTTGATTGCATAACTTAACTTAGTTTAGTCTCCTAAATGTACTATGTTGTGATAAGACCTTAGCAGAGTTAACTTTAATGCAGCAGTTTTGAACAAATTTGCGCAGCATGGTCACAATGCTAAGCGGATTTAATAGCAATTTAGCCTAGTTCTATGCAATGCTTCTATGTGGCAACAACAATTGTGAATATTTTGTTAAATGCACATGCAGAGGAGGGGCAGCGGGCTCGTTACGAGAGAGAGCGGGCGGGGCAAGGAAAGGCTGCGTGCGTAAAAAGTGCAGCTCAATGAAAGGATTTTATCTGATCTTCAATTTAAATAGGCCGGTTTTGATTTTGTGGCGCCCCGCCACAGATTAGTCAACGTATGGGAAACACTGAAGGTGTACAATTAAAAATATTTGGCTTCACGCGTTACAGTATGCTTGACGAATCAACGCGCATATTTTGCGCCAACGTATTTTTTGCGTCGACGTAATAGATGAAATCGATACGTTGTCCCAGCCCTAATCGGATAAAATTTGATCTCAAAACAATCTGGACACAAACAGATCTTTAAAAAAGGTTCTATGTGAAAGTAGAGTTCTCCTCTCTTGCCTTATTTTAGTTCATAACTCTTCATATTTGATATCCAACATGCTTGTCGTATAGTAGGCCTGAACATAACAGTGAGTAGATAATAACATAGAGAGTGAGTGTCATTGTGTTTTGAATTAAATTCATCTGTTTGTCCTGAGGCCTAAGAGGAGCTGGGTGGAATAATGGACCCCCATGACTACATTTCCATGCACACCATATTCCGGTTTTATTAAGAATAATTGCTATATTCTGATTGCCCAGGAGTTATGTAAACACCTTATTCAAGCTGCCATAACCCGATCAAGCTCATATTCTGAATACTGAAAAATGGAATAACACTACTAGCATATGCTTATTTAAACTGGTGTGGCATGAAGACACATTAGTCAGAAAATGGCCATTTTGGAATATTATATTCCATCTGCGCATGTTTGTGCAAGGACATTTTGTTGACAAATGTTGCAAACATACTGAAAAGTGTGGCAAAACGATAGTACTTGCAAAGTAAAGATTAGATCAATTTATGTATTAAAACCTGAAAGTTCAAATGTCAAGATGGAATTTATCGATGAGTGAAAGCATTGTATGTTTAAAGACGTTTGCGGACACACGACAGATGAAGAATCGGTGAAAACCCCTCAAAGCAGCCCATTTTAAGGCTAAACTGTAGACAAATAACAGTTCTCACCATCTCCCTTAACATATTTGGAGGTCTGATTGTCGGCCATGAGCACATTGAGTATCAGGCCTGAGGTCATGTTCAGGACATGGCAAGTAGGCCAACTCAATGTTGACCAGATATTTCATCATTCTTTCATCATGCAAATCTCCAGGAGACCCGACATATTACCTTGGCAAACCAAACAGTAAACTGTGTGCGTGTGCGTATGTGCCCAAAAGACTGAATCGGCTGATGAGACAGACAGTGATGATCATTAATGATTCATGAGCTGCAAATACCAGGAGATCCTGCTGCTGAAAAACACTCCCTCACTCCAGGGCAGAGTTGAACAGAAGTCTGTTTGTCCTGGATCTATTCAGGTCACTGTTGTCAGTTTGTTGGGCTCCTCTGAGGAGGAGAGGGCCAGAGGGGGTGATTGCTGTGTATGCATGACATTCTAATGGTGACCTGAGGGAGCTGTAAGATGACATGAGTTATGCTACATGAGTCTGGAGTCGTTTGAGCTGTCCATCATGGCCTTAACCCATGCTAGAACCTGCTTTGAGTAGACAGAAAAACATCATATCCTTAACTCATGCTAGAACCTACTTTGAGTGGACAGCACTCAGACGTGAGAGGTGGCCGTGCTAACAAGATGGCTAACATCCATGGGAGGAGGCCATGCTAACAAGAAGGCTAACACCCATGGGAGGTGGCTATGCTAACAAGAAGGCTAACACCCATGGGAGGTGGTCTGGCTAACAAGAAGGCTAACACCCATGGGAGGTGGTCTGGCTAACAAGGTAGATAACACCCATGGGACGAGGCCATGCTAACAAGAAGGAACTGTTGTCTATTGCTAGATCATCTCTTTAGGTGTTGGGAGTGAGGTTTACTCACAGCACAGTGCTTGACTCGGGCTACTGTAATGGTGACAAACTGTTTCAGCAAATCTACCTTTTATTTATTTGTATATTTATTTGTTAGTACTTGTTTATTTAACTAATAACTGAATAGTGTTGATGATTAATGTGTGACACATTGACCGTTCCGGTTACTATAACAACCGGAATGTTTACTGCCTCCTCAGTTGATGTTTATGCCGAGTGAGGCAGGTATGTATAGCGACTACGCTCCGACCAATATCATATTGAATATGATAATAATTGATAAATACTAGATAAATATACACAAAATATACATGATTTTCTTTTGTATTGTTGGATAAAAACAAGTAACATATATACATACACTGTTCTCTAACTGTATTGAGTCCCGTAAGATATTATCCTAACGTTGTTAATCTTAATTATAAACTATAGCCAAGGCTACTAAGTAACGTCAAGAGTATTCAATTTGCTGTTATGAATTAATTGTATAGGCCTACTGTTATGAATGAATTGTATACTGTTTGTTGTCTTTCTTAATGGGGTTTCGTAATGTCGGGACAATTTATCTTAGGATAACTAATGTTTAAACCATAGATTATATACGTTGGAGAGAGATGCCGTTGGAGACGCGGCGCGTGCTGAGAACTCAATTTAAAAGTGAAAAATACTTAGCTTAACGGCTTATTGCCTATCTACCAACATTATATGGGGGAACGGGAACTCATTGTTTTTTTGTCTTATTGTAGGGCTTGATCTGACTTTATCCCGTGCCTCCCTGTTTTGTGTGTACATGTTGGTTGACGACAGGTAATTAGGCTTGTTATGTATTGTTCTTTTATTTTTCTTCTGAGTTGATGTTTATGCTGAGTGAGGCAGGGCTTGATCTGACTTTATCCCGTGCCTCCCTGTTTTGTGTGTATCGTAACTCCCCCTATTTCCACCGGTCCCGTATTTCCACCGTCTTGCGTGTATGTGTCACTTAATATCCATTTCTATACAAACCAAGACAGCGGACTCCTATAGAAACGCAACCACGCACAACATAGGTGTATCTAAATTAGCTATGTACCAAAATGACATTTTACCGTATTTCGAGGAGCTGTAAACAGTGTTGTAAGGGTGCGTGTACACAACCGCTTGGAGCTCCAGTGGAATTTTAATTTCCACGAGAATTCTACGGTCTAAACCGTCCATGTGCCGTTGAAACGGTGTAAATAGGCGACCCATCAGGCCAGCACTATAATTCCGAGCGTGGTAAACAAAATCGGATATTTCAGGCAGTAAATGCTCCCTGTTAAGAACCAAACCAGATTTTGTTCAAATCTACACAACTATGGCTACTGAAAAATGTAAAAGGTTCATTTAGTAAATGTTATTTTTTAAGTGTTAAAAACATCGTTGTTTTAGAATTTCTGAACAAAAGTGGTGATAATTGGGGGGTGTTACGATACATGTTGGTTGAGCGACAGGGTTTTTAACCCTTAAATACGGTTCGATTAAATTGTTCATGATGTAACTACCTAAACTTCCAAACTTATCTATCTTAAATCTCCTTGTTACCATCTACTTTCTACGGATTTACTGGCTACCGATTATATCTCGTGAACAAACTCTTGCATAAACTGTTGTTGCTCGAGGCTTTGGATTATCGGACTCTATAACCTTGATCGCCAAACTTTTCTGTCAAACGTTAACGTTAAACGTTAAGCCAGTATCAAGGGCTGCAAATAATACGGGGCCAAGGAAACGATATCTGGAAGAAGAAAGCATCAAATTCCTTCTAACGTCTCTCAAAACTAGTGACTCAATATAAAAGTGAGATCTTCTCAGATCACTTACCGCTACCTGTGTTCGAGTTATCAAGGAACTGCACGATATCGCTGTTGCTAGCCAACTAGCAAACAAACGTTTAAAAACAGTTGACACCGGCGAGCCCTCGCCGCGCTGACCAATTGACCTCCCCCTCAGCTGTGCACCAGGCTGCGACTCATGCGTCCTTCTCAGCTAAAAAGATAGTGGAAATTCGAAGCCAGAATAGCGACCCTCCATCAGATTGAGAAGGATGAACAGTTCCTCGACACCATTCTCTCCGTAAGTAACGTTACCTCTCTTACACACACAAAATGCCAGATGCCCTGATTTCACTCTGTCCTCCAATACTTTTAACCATGCCATGCACTAATGCAATCTTCTGTCCCTGTTGCCTCTCCCCGCCTCTGCTGAACCAAGCCTGCTCTGCTGGCCAGCTCCACTCCACACCAGCCTGAGCCATGGCGTAGAAGCAAGCATCACAAGCACGCCCAGACGGTCCGGACGGGCACTCAGGCCCAGCCCAACCTAAACGACTGGAAAATCGCTATGCCATTCTGACCGAGGATGAGGAGCCCCTCCAGCCCTCGAGACAACCATCCTGGTCCCTCTCAAAGTCGGGCCCCACCCCCTCCTCCCGGACCTCATCAACCTCCACCCTGGTCATCGGCAGTTCCATGGTTAGAGACCTCTGCATTCCCCCCATCATGTAGCGGTCCCTCCAAGGTCCATTGCTTCCCTGGTGCCAAGGTCCTGACATCCAGCAGAAACTCCCAAGCATCCTGGCCTCGCCACACCAAGGTCAACAACATCATCGTCCACGTGGAGCACGAACGACATCAGAGATAAGCAGTCAGTAGCACTGCAGGAAAACTACAAAAAACTCCTCATCACCACTCCTGATGGGCACAGAAAAACGCTTTGTCATCTCTGGGCCTCTCCTACCTACAGAAAAGGTGCTGAGAGATGGTCCAGACTGTTCGATCTCCACACCTGGCTCAACGCCTACTGCGCTCCCTAAGCATCCCCTATGTCAACAACTGGGGGCTTGTTCTGGGAGAGGCCCAGTATGCTGAAGCGTGATGGTCTCCACCCAAACCAACATGGAACCCAGGCTACTCTCTGACAACATAATGTCCACACTGAGACATTGACATTCTGTAGAAAATATTACAGATCCAACCCCCAGGTATTGATTCGAATGGCATTATACATGTGGATGGGTCTGAGAATGTTTTCTGCGCAGGGTAACATACAATACTACTACCATAGATCAAGCTGTGTCATGCAATAGCATGACTTATGCTTATAGTTCTATTCCAACGTTGATTTCTACCCAACGTTATAGTAAAAAGAAAAGACAAATTTAAAACTAGAAACCTAACAAATATTCTTTCCATACCTCAGCATATTCCTCAAAAAGCCAGAGGCATTTTCAGCTAACATGGGTTTACTAAATATAGGTGCACTTACTACCAAAACCTTTGCAATCAATGATTTTATTAGTGAAAAAAATTGATTTTCTGTTTCTTGTTGAAACCTGGCTGACTTCAGACAGCCAAGCTGTTCTTGTTGAGACTTGTCCCCCAAATTATAATTTCTTCCACTCAATTAGACAAGGCAAAACGAGGTGGTGGAATTGCCTCCATTCTCTCAAACAAATATAGTTGCACACGAAATAACTTTGGTGACTCCGCTTCCTTTGGAGTATATTGCCCCCTCACTCTGAAGGCTGACCCAGTTGTACTTCTATTAACCTTATACCGCCCTCCTAAACTATGGACTGGCTTTCTCGACCAGTTTTCTGAACTTATGTCGCTCATCATCACTAGCTATGATCGGATAATTGTAAATGGCTTACTTCAATATTCATGTCAATAAGACAACTGATGCTAAAAAGCCAGTAAGTTCCTTAATGTGTTGGACAGTTTAGAGCTAAAACAGCATGTTACAGGACCCACCCACAACCTTGGCAACACCCTCGATCTAGTCATTTCCAGAGGGATAGAAGTCACAGACTTATCAGTAAATGATATAAATATGTCTGATCATCATTGTGTATCTTTTAATATTGTACTACATACTCCAAAAATTCATCCAGAAATTGCAATCAAATCGCGACTCTTGGACATTAGAGCAGAACAGCAGTTCATAGCTCTTATAGACTCCATAAATTTAGATATTTTACATCATCCCATTGATCAAATGGTAGAGGCTCTTAATGGAATTAGGCTCTGCTTGACAGAGTGGCACCCTTAAAGACTAAAAAAAAGGCCCTGTAGCAAACTGACACCTTGGATGAACGAAAATATCCATGATCTAAAAAGATCATGTAGAAAAAGCTGAGAGAACATGGAGAAAACTAAGTTACAGGTTCACCGTGCCATTCTAAAAAGAAAAAATTGCAAATTATAATAGAGGCTATTCGAATGAGAGGAGGAACCACTTCTCTAAGGTAATTGCTGAAAACAGTGGAAACTCTAGGGTGTTGTTCTCTACCATTGATAGGCTATTGCATCAAACACCTTTTGATACACTCAGTCAGGCATCCTCTCTAAGATGTGAAGAATTTGCAGACTTCTTCAAAAACAAAGTCATTTCTATAAGGGAGGCTATTGGTAACACAAGTAATATGTTTGATAGTACACCCAAAACAGCCCCCAAAAAATAAGGTCCTTTAGCACTATTACTCAATCTGAGCTTGGTAAAATTATAACTCAAACCGGCTCTTCAACATGTGTTTTAGATCCAATCCCTACTACATTCCTCAAAAAAGTATATGATGGCTTAGCTCCCTTTTTTTCTCAAGGTAATAAATACCTCATTAGAAACAGGTATATTTCCAACTGCTTTTAAAACCGCTGTTGTGAAACCTTACTTAAAAAAGTCAAAACTTGACCATACCAATCTGAGCAACTACAGGCCTATATCAAATCTATCGTTTTGGAGCAAAGTACTTGAAAAAAGTTGTTTGCAATCAGTTAAATACCTTCCTCAACTAAAACAGTATCCTTGAAAAATTCCAATCAGGTTTTAGATCAAATCACAGCACAGAAACGGCTCTAGTAAAGATAGTCAATGATCTCAGACTAGCTACCGACTCAAACAAAGTCTCAATCCTTATTCTTCTGGATTTGAGTGCATTTGACACCATTGATCATAGCATCCTAATTCACCCCTTGCAAAGTGGGTGGAGTCTCTCTGATAATGCTCTAAACTGGTTTCAAACCTACATTACTGGCAGAGATTTTATATCAGTCTAGGAGATCATGTATCTGAAAACATGACTTGCCTTTTTTTGGTGTGGCCCAGGGAGCTGCCTTGGTCCCCCTGCTATTTTCTCTATATATGCTCCCCATTGGGAAACGGCCATAAGTCAGCATAATGTAAACTTCCACAGCTACATAGATGATACCCAATTGTATCTTTCTGTGGAGTCAACTAACCCAGATGGCCTTTGCTCCCCTCACTGCATGCCTAACCTCCATTAATCAGTGGATGAGCAAAAAACTTTGAAACTAAATGATGACAAAACAGAGGTACTTCTGGTTGGACCAAAACTAAAGCGAGATATTATTCTTAGTAATCTGGGGAACTTGGCACACCAGGTCAAACCAAAAGTAACAAGCCTCGTGTCATCTTAGATGCAGAGTTAAGTTTTAAGCCCCATATCAGTAAAGTTACTCAGACAGCCTATTTCCACTTGAGAAACATTGCCAAAGTGCGGCCCTTTTAACTCAACAAGATGCAGAAAAGCTAATTCACGCCTTTATCACTAGCAGGTTAGACTACTGCAATGCACTTTTCACTGGTCTTCCCAAAAAACATCTAAAGAAATTGGCACTCATACAGAACTCTGCGGCTAGACTTTTAACTAAGACTAAGAAGAGAAACACATCACCCCTGTGTTGGCTGAACTGCACTGGCTCCCTATTTCCTATAGAATTGATTTTAAGGTTATGTTAATTACTTACAAAGCTCTGAATGGCATAGCACCTTCATATATCTCTGAGCTTTTAATATCTTATCAACCACAAAGGAAACTTAGATCATCCAATTCTAATCTTTTAATCGTTACCCAAAGTGCTCCACAAACAAAGTGGAGAAGCTGCGTTTATCCATTATGCCCCCCAAACTATGGAACACCCTGCCTCTGTACATCAAGCAGGTGAAGTTCAGTAAATATTTTTAAAAGATCTGAAAACATACCTGTACAGGAAAGCCTTTAGTTAACTCATCTTATCCTGTAGACTACATTTTCAGATTATTCTACATCTGCTACTATTGGAGCGCAGCCAGCCAGAAGCAGATGGGCTCCCCATTAAGTCAGGTTCTGCTCAAGGTTTCTTCCTGGAATATGGGAGTTTTCCTTGCCACAGTTGCCATATGGCGTGCTTGTGGGGGTAAGAGGGTTAAGGCTGCCAGTCTTATGGCGTCATTTTCTATATTTTTGATATGTTGCTGAGTATAACATAAACAGCAAAGAAAAGTGATTGATAATGACTGACTGACTATTATTGTGTTACATGCTTCAAATGTAAAGCACTTTTTTGCTGCATTCTGTGTATGAAAGGTGCTATACAAATAAAAGCTTTATTATTATTATTATTATTAAATAAAATAAGCAGTTAACGCATTGGTGTGAGCGTCTACGTCCTTTGTGGTGGAGCTGGAGAGATCCGCTACACTACTGTGGTGATTTTATTTGATCATATACATGTGTATGTATGCTGATTTGATTTACCAGAAAATTGATGTAATACTGTTTGTACAATGTAATGCAACATTTGCTGAAAAATTATGAGACTAAGTCATAAGACTGGACTGTCTGGAAGTTATAAGATTGAAATGTCAAGGCAGGTAAAAAGAGGAAGTAAAATTAGGTGACAGTGCTTCACAGAGCCAAAAACGAATACAGGCCCTACCTAGCAACAAGTAATTACACCTGGCCAATACATATTTTTAATGTCTAAATGAGGAGTTCCACCAATATCCCAAGATTGAAAAGGCAGGACTGTCCTGGAAATCCGCGAAACTAAGTCATAAGATTGAAATGTCAAGGCAGGTAAAAAAGAGGAAGTAGGAATTAGGTGAAAGAGACACACAGAGCCAAAACGAATACAGGCCCTACCTAGCAACAAGTAATTACACAATAGAACCTGGCTAAGTGCATTCTGCTGATTTTATTTGATCATAAATACATGTGTGTGTATACTGATTGATTTACCAGAAAATTGATGTAATACTGTTTGTGCAATGTGTGGTGATTTTATTTGATCATATACATGTGTATGTATGCTGATTTGATTTACCAGAAAATTGATGTAATACTGTCTGTGCAATGTGTGGTGATTTTATTTGATCATATACATGTGTGTGTATGCTGATTTGATTTACCAGAAAATTGATGTAATACTGTTTGTACAATGTCATGCAACATTTGCTGAAAAATTATGAGACTAAGTCATAAGACTGGACTGTCTGGAAGTCATAAGATTGAAATGTCAAGGCAGGTAAAAAGAGGAAGTAAAATTAGGTGACAGTGCTTCACAGTGCCAAAATGAATACAGGCCCTACCTAGCAACAAGTAATTACACATAGAACCTGGCCAATACATATTTTTAATGTCTATAAATGAGGAGTTTCCACCAATATCCCAAGTTCGAGAAACGTTCTGATTGGCTAAAAAGGGGCCTGGGTTCTTAGGAGAAAGAGACATCTCCCAGACATCAGAGCGCTGGCACATTCAGATCAGATTCATCGGAGGTTTACCCATCATCACTCTCTTGCCTGAGAAAGTCCTGGCGCTTTAGAATTGTTCTTCACTGCAAGGCTAAATAAAGAATCAGCTTCAGTCCTTCGGAATCAGCTTATTGAGATTGGGGATAATTTTCACAAAAGTCCTGGAAAGCACATGGGGATACACAAAAAGGCCTCAGTGATGTGTGGCAGGGCATCGTTGAAACTGGGAGGCTGATAGCATGCTTCTTTGGTGTATTTGAACAACTAAAATTCCCTTGTTATCAGTTTTAACAAGGCCCCATAACAATTTTTTGGTTAACAGGAATTTGAGGATTTTCTGGCCCCTAGTTTTTAGGGAAATTGTTCAACGAGTCCAATCATCAACATCGATTGCATCTTGTTGGCTATAGTAACACTGTTGAGTTTGTTGTCCAGCCAGTGGTCTAGATAATTTGCTGAATGCAAATGCATTCTTGCTGCAGAGGGGATAGTGCTGCTTTCATGCATTTTTTAGACAGTGTCGGTGCTAAGGACAACTCCATACACTCTTAACTCATACACTCTTAAAACGAATGTGTTGGAAAACAACCGATGAGTTACTATCAACAAATGTGTTGAAAAACAACAGCAATTCCGCAACCTTATGACTTTGTTTTGCTCTGATATACTCTAAGACCCCGTTTCATACCTGTCAACATTTAGCTTTCCAAAAACGGGAGATTTTTTTTTCGGGGTGGATGATGGTCAGCGTTTATACCGGTCTGTGTTTGCATATTTAATACATTTCATACACGTGTTTCAACACTGCATTTCGGTCGTTGCTTTTACCTTACCATTACCTTACGCGTGCCAGTTATGTATCCACCAGTTGCCTGCCTGCAGCCTACTTCCAAAACTCCAAAGCTGTCAGATTTGGTTCCGAGGGCACAAGTTCAGTGTATCAACAACACTCAATAACAATTTCACAACAGCTAGTTCTGGAGTAGGCCATTCAACTAGCCCGCTTGCTTACGACGAGACTCAGGCTGCGCGAAGTCGCACCCCGCCTCCTTATTTGGGTTTTGGGTTGCCAGGTTTTAGCCTATGACAAAACAGTTGAAATTGAAACTAAGTGATCGTGTATGTGTAGGGTGTATTTCATACACAATCTGGCAACCTGAATGGATCAATGATTTTAATGAAGTTTGATGGCCATGCAAATTACGGGAGTTTTCCGGGAGAAATAACAAAACGGGAGGGTGCTGGGAGATGACCTTGAAATACGGGAGAAACCCGGGAAAAACGGGAGTGTTGACAGGTATGCCGTTTACATGAAGGGAAAACGCAGATATTTCCCTGTGGTTTGGCCTCTCGTTTACACCAAAACCCCGTTTTTATCACAGAAAACGATTATTTCTAAAACCTCCGGCCAAAGTGGAGATTTCTGATAACGCCTGTTATGTGCTGCCGTGTCAACAGGGATAAACAGCGTTTTAGCTTCTTAAACGTCACATTATGCGCCAGAAAATCCATAACGTCATGTGAGCGCCTGATGTTTACAGTTTCTTTGGCTACTGATCAAGATTATCATGGATGCTGTTAAGGTGCTACTAATTTTTACTTTTGTGCAAATGCTTCTGGCCAACATGTCAACATATTTGGACTGGCAAGATTCCCAGTTGACATTGTCTTGGGCTTTACTTGCTTTGTAGTCTAACGCTACACGAAGGAGTAACTCTACTTCGCTGTCTGTCCATACAAACGAACCTCGCGCCATGTTTGCTGTTTTGAAAGTTGCTCGTGTTAGTCGTTGGTGTCGATTCTGAGGATTTTGATTGGCCAGCATGGCTTTATTCCTTTCCCTACACTGCCACCCATAGGTTTGGCATAGTTATTATGGCGCAACAGCGTATTTATGCAGGTTGATGTAAATGACAAGTTTTTTGAAAACAATGTTGTGTGCACGATGTTATTATTGAAAACGGAGGGGGGGAATATTCGTTTCTCTAAATACCCGGCTATGTGTAAATGTGGCCTAAGACAGTGGTTCTTAAACTGGGGGTCAGGACCCCCAGGGGGGGTCGCCAAAAACTTTGGAGGGGACGCAAAATGATTTGCAGTCTGGATTAAAGACATTTTTCTAAAGGTTTAGTCAAAAACTGCCATAGACATACTGCCTTTGGTGTTGACATAGCCTGCATATGAGAGAAGACATTTTCTGCTTCTGCTTTCAATGCTCATCTCACAACATTTATTTCGAAACCAAATTCCCGGGTTAGAGAAAAGGGGGATGCAAGCTTTTGGGAGGGCACAGTTTGATGTTTAAAATCATTGGAGTTCCTTTTAACTGCTTTGAACCAATCACTAACAACCGGCGTTTCGTCAGAGAAGTTTCTCTGCAGCACGCCCATAACAAGCACGGGTGCATCTTATCAGCAAACAATCACACGTTTCATCTGCGTAACTCTCGCCAAAATGCATCATATAGTGTTTTGTGAATGTACCCAAGTCAAACTTTCATATAAATGCATAAGTACGTCCAAAGTGCCACGTTTAAGCTTGTATGCGTTGTCGTTTTCGGGTGAAATTACCTTTTGAATGGGATTCCTATAGGGCTACTACTTTTTTGATACAATCGCTATTTTTCAAATACTATGAAGGCTCGACACAACATGAAACTTTGATCGAAGTATCATCAGTGTCTCTACACATGAACTCGAGCATTGAGAACATTGTTGGTGTACACAGAGTTTACTAAAAGAGAGGTTTTGAACAACTTTTTTTTCTGCTCGCTGCCATCTTGCAAGGAGTGAGTTGTCCAAAATCTTTCTTTTTAGTAAACTATGTGTACACAAACAATGTTCGCCAGACAAAATGTTTAAGAACCACTGCTCTAAGACAGTGGTTCTTAACTTGTCTGGCTTTGGGACCCATAATTTACCATGTTCATTAAGTTGTGACCCATATATTGTTTTAGCGTTCAAGCTTATGGATATAATGAGCTACATTATAAGACATGCGAAGTGCCTATAGGCCTACAGTACTTGTTTGGTACATGCTGATGTTTGGCATTACATTTGTGAAGTCTTTAACTCCTGATGTCACATTTTTAAGTACTTGACAAGGTTGTCTTTGACAGGGGTGCTTTGTTTCCATGTAGCATTTTAGTTTTGATGGTTTCATGCTCTCATGTGCCAGCAATTCATTGCACACCACACACTGAGGTTTCTGTCCCATTTGGTCCACAATTTAAGTGAATCCATATCCTACTTCAAATATTTAGGGTCATAGCATATTTTGTTTACCACTTAAATGATGTCTAACACGACCTGTCATAAAAATGTCCATGCAATGACTGACATACGAATAAAGTATATCAAAATAAAGGTCCAATATTAAATCTGACACGGTAGCATTTTAATTTTTTTTTACCACAAGCTCCGCGACCCACCCAGAATGGTTCCGCGACCCACTTTTGGGTCCCGACCCACCAGTTAAGAACCACTGCTCTATTCTCCTTGTTTATAAGTCACTACCATCAAAATGTGTTTGAAGCCATTAGGTAAGAAATTACATAGTGTCACCTGAACTAAATGTGGAAAAGTGAAAGTGTGAAACTCTGAATGTAATGTCAATGATGGCATATTCCCTCCATAACAATCTATAACATGGCCGTTAATTTGCTGGTTTACAAAATAAAGGACTACAACTGTTTGGCTGTATATGTTTGTAATTGCAGCATGACATATAAATATGAAACAGTGCATGGACTAATTACCTTTTCTTAAACATTTCACCTGCAGTCATCATTATTTCTAGTATAATGTCTGAGCATGTTTATCCTTACAGACAGGGTAGTGCAATGGTTGAGTGATATTTGACATATGTGATAAACATTAATGATATACAACACAAATACAACCACACCTTTAAACCCTACTGAGGTATTTGGACATATTTTATCTTTTACTAGTATGTGACTTAAACACATTTAATCTTTTACATTCTGTCACATGAACAAGACTTACATTGTTTTACATAATATCCAGGCACATGTTTACAAGTATAAACTGTTCTTATAGGTCCATATATATGTGCAAACCAACACGTGTCATATTTCTCTACTACAGATGGTTTCATCTGCCAATGGAGTATGCAGAACCCTGACTCAAGGGCGCGGGAAGGGGGGTGCTGCAGCATAAAAAATATTATATATATTTTTAAATAATTACTAATTCGCTGTCTGACATTATTTATATTTTTGTATGTGAAATGATGAGTCAAATAGCAAAAAAGGGTTATGGATAGGTTCGAATATAGGCTACTAAAAATTAACAGTTATAGAGATCAACGTGAACGTGAGTCAGTTACTGTAAGAACCATAGCGTGGTTTCATCTATGTGATAGCGATCAAGTGTGTAGGCCTACGGTTGATATAGGCCTACATATTCTATGCGATTTACACGTTCAAAAAAATCATGGATAAGCTGAAAGAAACTTTATTTATTTTTTTTTTTTGTGTGTGATCGTCGGACATCCATTATTTTTGTTATTCAGCACCCCTGGTCAAAAATAGGTTACCGTGCGCCTGCCCTGACTTGTAAATGACTACCGGCCTTGACTTGAAGCAGTGGAACTAATACAGTGAGGTAACATGTACACTCATCTTGGCTCTACACAAACCACATTTGAAACGGTGAAGGAACAAGTGGCGAAGCGTGTCGTCTCTCAGGCCGTAGATGAGGGGACTCAGACACCTGGGCAGCAGGACGACCAGCAGGAAGATGCTGTAGCGCACGTCGAATCGGACCTCGTAGCTCAGAGTCTGTACCAGGAAGTCAATGATGTTGCCAAAGAGCAGCGTGTTCAGGCTGAGCAGCAGCTGAATCAGGTGCAACAGAAGCGTCCTGTGCGCCTTCCTAGCGGAATTCGCATCACTGGAGACAGACCGAGCCACAATCATGACACAAACATAGCTGTAGACGATGACAAGAATTGCTACCACGTAGTAGAAGCCGTTTAGAGCCTGGTAGAGCAACTCCTGCCATGGTGACGGAATGAACATAAAATCAGTACCACACAACACCTTTCCAGTGAAGAAATCAGGGTCAGTCACGGAGGTGTAAAGTGAATCGACCACAGGGTTCACCAGCCCAAAGAACCAAAGAGCAGTGATGGCCATGTACGTGTTCTTAACGGAGGCAAATTCACTGTGACGCAGAGGAAAGCAGATGGCAACGTAGCGCTCCAGTGACATCACGGCCAGGTTAAGCGGCGTGATTCTGGAGGTAGAGTCGGTGACTAAGATTAAGATGGAGCAAACGGCTTTAGCAGGCCTGCAACAGAATGAGATGAATCCAATTATTGACGAGAAGAGCAGCTGGATGGAGTCGATACAGAGCATGTGAGCAAAGAGGATGTAGCGAGAGGTCTCTCTCAAAACAGGCTTGCTCAACAGCGTGACAAACATAACAGTGTTAATGTAGATGAAGACGAAAGACATCAGCACCATCACAGAAAATTTGGATACTGATCGAGCGATCGACGCTTGCTGAAGCACTTCCTTCGTGGAGTTGTTTGTGAGAGCCATAACCTAGTCACACAGATAAATACAAATATACACAGGCAAAGCACTGCTATTCAGCATGAGTAAAAGAGATACACAATACAAATACAGAAAGCTTTAAATCCTTCACAGAGGTGTGTCAGCTCATCAGTGATACTATGTACAAATACAGAAAGCTTAATCCTTCACAGAGGTATGTCAGCTCTACAGTGTACAAATACAGAAAGCTTACACCTTCACAGAGGATTTCACGTCAATAGACATCAGAATAATACAACTGTCAAAACATATGAAACAGAAAACATATGCATAAGGTATATCATTTACATGCCACAAAATACCATTACATTAAAGTATTGTAGGCATACCTACATGTTTCCCGTATGACCTAGAGAGTTGTTTGTAACTGTGTGCTGTGTAAAGGTGGACAGACCATTCACAACAGACAACAGGGTTAACCTCCACACTTTTTTATAGAGGAGTCGAGCTGATTTCACTGTCAACACGCCTATTACCCCCCACCCACCCATTTGCAATTTCAGATCATTTTAGATAACACATTATTGTGTGGATTTCACTTTCACTGCGAAAAACAGAATTAGTCAGAAATTCAGATACATTTTGTAATGTGGAAATGTGAATTAAATATTTTCCAATAAGAATTTCATGAAGACACTAAATAAAAACTCAGATTAAAGTCAGTCCACAGGGCTACAAACTGTTGGGCTACCATCTCTCACATGCATTCCATATGCTAACTAGAAATGCAATTTCAAGGAATTACCAGTGCATGAAAATGCAAAAGTTGTGACGTAAAATATCATGTATAGTTAAAATAGATAATACAGAGATGGTTACTACAGTGATGCTAGGATAGACATGGTGGTTGCATAGCTTAATAAAAGTTGATAGATTAAAAGTAGACCATTGTAGACCGAAGTTGAATCTAGATAGTTTAAAAGTTGTAGCCTGACGAGCCAGACCCACATTAAAATGTAGGGTCTGGGTACTCACCGTTCGCAAAATGATTATTTGTAGATATCAAAACACACATGCAAATCAAGAAATATTTGTGGATCCCCCTCTGCGCATATACAAATATTATTGAGACAAATTTAGCTCCATATCGCCGCGATTGCGGAGAGGCACACGGTCAGAAGACAAAGAAGCTAGCGCTACTTGGACATTACCTCCAGCCTCGTTCGCCACACCACTAACACGCCTGCTAACTTCCCGATGAACACTCCGACCCCGTGAAACATTATTCCCACCACTGACATTGGGCAAAGGATTCAACGTTTGTGCTTGGTGTAAGCTAAACTCTCACTTTGTCCAGCTGCACCATTGCAAGGCAGAGACGCATCTGAAGCCTGGTCACTAAACGAATCACCGTCATTTTCTGAAGGCAGATATTCCCCTTCAGAACCGGGGTCCGCGAATAGAAGACCCAACACTTCATTTTGGGTAAACCTTTTTGATGCCATTAGACGATAATCTAATGCAAATACTCGCTGACGTTGACAATATCGCTTCCCCCGTCTCAGCTACCCGGGTGCGAACTCTAGCAGGAGCATAACTCGGTGTAGGCCACACTGAATTTTTTCGTTTTTCTCTCTACTGACATCACTCACAACAATCACTCACAAACAACGTGTGGTCACGGAGTGTTGAAATCGACCAGAGTTCCCCTTTAACACAGTCTACTTCCATTGTAATGCTAAAGTTGGAATAATTTCTCAATGGAGAGTAGCCAATAATTAGCCAATAATTAGAGTATCTAATTATATTGTCTATATGCCTAATACCAATTGTACTACTTACTGCCACACACAGATATAGAAGAACATTAAGTTAACTGCTTACCACCAACAACACAACCATATGCTCAGTAACAGCATTATGATTACGATTACATTACATTACATTACATTTAGCAGACACTTCTTGACCAAAGTGACTTACATACAGTATGTCAGCTATATTACAAGGGATCACATTGTCCCCGGAGCAACTTGGGGTTAAGTGCCTTGCTCAAGGGCACAACGGTGGAAGCTGGGAATTGAACCAACTACTTTCAGGCTACTGCACGCTAGCCCAGCTCCTTAACCACTACACTACCACCGCCACCGATAGTGATTAGCCTATCAATGATCAGACACAACTTAAAGGAAAAGTTTGGTCTAGCAACAACCTAGCAACAACTTGTATGGCTTTCTCCTAGCACGATGGTAGTGACCAGAACATGAGTTCAGGTAATGCACAGATTGCACTTGTATCATCTAATTTACTCAGTATCACCTAATAAACCCTTGTTGTTAGACCAAACTTTTCCTTTAAGAATTTGTTGTTTTGGACCAATTTAATGACTCAACAAGAACAGTGAGTGTGGCACTTCCAGTATCTCCCTTGACATATTTGGAGGTTTGATTGTCAGCACATTGAGCACATTGAGTATCAGGTCTTAGGTCATTTTCAGGGCATGGCAAGTAGGCCCTAAACCAGTGTCACCCTCATGCTGCTGATATGTTTATCTTCTCACTCAATGTTTACCAGATATTTCATTAGTCCCCTATGACAAATCTCCAGGACACCACACACATTACACAGAGTAAACTCTGTGTGTGTGTGTGTGTGTGTCAGCAAATGAGACAGACAGTGATGATCATTAATGATTCATGAGCTGCAAATACCAGGAGATGCTCCTGCTGCAAAACACTCTAGAGCAGAGTTGAGCGTAGGTGTGTTTGTCCAGGAACTATTCTGGTCACTGTTGTCAGTTTGGTGGGCTGCTCTGAGGAGGAGGAGGAGAGGCCCAGAGGGGGGTGATTATGTTGTGAGTTGATGCATTATTAATGAAACACTAAAGTTGACTACAGGGACCAGTCAGGTTTAATGAACTATGCCACCTGACTCCTGGGGCTTTTGAGCTGTCAGTCACATAGCCTTTCTGGAAAGTACTGGAGTTACTGACACCTTTGATTTGGGAAATAAACGGTGGGTGGTGGGGGAATTAAACCAATATTATTTTGTTGTAGGCCTTTCTTACTATAAGCCTATTTGTCCTGAGGCAGATCCACTTCCTGGTGCAGTTGAAAACACTCTTTAGACATTACAATCACACATCATTATGTAATGCATGTATAGTGTAAATAAATTATTCATGTTCCCACACTCAGCACATACTGTTGTACCATTCTTATTCCTCAGCAGATTTGTGCCTGCAGATGTCGACTATGCTACTTCCGCGAAGAAACGGAAAGATTAAAGATGAGAGACAGCATACCTACACATTGATTCAAGTTCAGCTGCTCATTATATCTAGTGTTGCAAACTATTTGTTTTCTCTAGCAAATTACGCCAAACATATAATTACCGCTGTCAAACGGGTAACAAATAAGTGTTGGAAAGAGACATATCAGCTGGAAGTTTATTTTTTTGCGCTTTCAGGCAGGTAGTCAAATAAGTGTAAAGAGACATATCATGGAATTTTTTTAGCGGGATAATGTGTAGAAAAATGCCCCGGTCATTATGGGAAAATAAGTCCCTTCAGGGTGAAACAAGACCCCTCCACTGGCGTCGGGTCCGGTTCGCCCTGTCGGGACTTATTTTCCCCATAATGACCGGCGTTCTACACATTATCCCTTACTTATTATCCATGATTAACCAGTTGTTAAGGAATTGTCTATGGTTTGGTTTGGTCTACAGTATTGTTTGTCAGTTACAAGGTGTATATTAATGATTAAGTAACTATTTACACCCACATTTATGCATGCCTTTATAGATTAAGACATACCTGTACACTAATAATTAGTGTGGGTGTTGATACAGGTTTTAAAACCACTATACTGCAATTCATGATCAACTCAAGAGTTACTACCCTAGTGGTTAGCTTAGGATATTTCTTGAGCTCATCTAATGTAAGATCTCCCTATGCCTTACAAAGTGTTTACAAATGAGTTGTAAAGGTTAGCAGTACCTAAGTTTATGTACCTAACAGTTTATGTATTCTTCTAAAAAAAGAAAGGGGAGAAAGACATTACAGTGCTACAAAACGTAACAGTCTCATTCTTCTTGGCAATCAGTATAATAGACACTTGATTGTCAAAATTCAAACTGAAGACAGGATTAATTCATGGGCAATGTGATTTTCTGTAATAGTAATTTAATATCTCTAAAAACTCTACACACAAATAGGAAAACCTTTCACCAAATCAGCAAAACATTGTAGTTTTCTTGAAAAAGCTAACACACCTTGCTTAACTCTTCACACCTTCGTAAAAATGCACGTTATAGTCCGATAGGATGAGCAGTGAAAAGCATAAACTAAAACTCCACAATCAGCGTCAGGTAGGAAAAACATACAGCAGGCCAGGTGTGCAGAGGCAGCCAAGCACGCCAGCGTACGCTCCCGGAAGTGACCTCAACCTATTTCTGAGCTCCTGTCCACTTACTCTGCCGCCAGATCACTCAGGTCCACAACCCAACAGCTCCTTGCCATCCCCCAGACACGCCTTAAAACCAGAGGGGACCAGACCGAGCCTTTTCTGTAGTAGCCCCCAAACTCTGGAACTCCCTCCCTCCCCATATCAAATCCTGTAACACAATTGCCAGCTTTAAGACAAATCTTTTATTCTCTTGTTTTAATTCCTTTTAATTTCTTTTTATTTTATCCTTTGTTTTGAAATGTATGTATGTATGCATGTATATATTTTTATTTTATCTTTGGGTATTTATCATTTGTTTTTTATACTTTATAGTCTTTTAATTATGATTTATTTTAATGCTTTGTTTTACCCTTTTTTAAATCTGTTTTATTCTGTTTTACATTATTTAACTATATTCATGGAGTCTTGCACACCTGTCTATGTATCTTCAAGGCATATTTTTTCTGCCTTCCCTGCTCTAACTTGTTAAGCACTTTGGGTCAACAGTCGTTCGTTTAAATGTGCTATACAAATAAAATGACTTGACTTGACAAAATGACTCGTAAAAATGGTGTTTTCATATCAAACAGTAAACACAAGCCATCACAATAATAAGCACACAATGTGCCAACTACACACTGATGGTATGAATAAAAAACACATCTGACTTTTGCTTTCTCTGTGCACAAGGTAGGCTATGTCAGTTTGAGGTCACACTTTTGTCATAGTTCTGTAAACATACAGAGATCCAAACTTCAAGTATTGGTGTTTATTTACACACATCAAAACAAACACAAGTCCAATTAAGTCAAAACACAAAATAGTAATTTCACTGAGAAAAGAAAAAAA
Organism: Alosa alosa; assembly: GCF_017589495.1. Taxonomy (NCBI): domain Eukaryota; kingdom Metazoa; phylum Chordata; class Actinopteri; order Clupeiformes; family Clupeidae; genus Alosa; species Alosa alosa. Next base: position 32,063,895 of record NC_063190.1, read on the forward strand.
ATCAGTCTACATTGTGTCATCTCTCTCACAATTTAGTCTACATCACATGCAACGTCCAATATATTCTGGAATGCCGGATCCAGGCAGGCCTTACATGATGCCTGGTCAATATCCCCACACGTAGACTGATTTTTTTTGGCCTGTAAAAGGGCTATTTCTTCCTCTTCTTACCCTTCCTCTTTCCCCTTCTCGTCCTCCTCTTGCTCCTCCTCGTCCTCTCCCTCTCGCTTCTTCACCTCTGTGTCCTCTTCCTCCTCCTCTTCCTCCTTCTACACCTCCACGTCCTCTTCTTAGGCCTCCTCTAATTCTCACTCTTCTTACTCTTCCTGTTCCCTCCATTGTACTCCACACGGACAGCCTACCTGTGGCTTATTTACACTGCTTAGGATGATTGACTAATTATCTAAAACAGTTTTCATGATGTGACAGTGTGCCAGACAGTTGGCAAAATCGTATAAATAATAGGGATACAGCACATGTGTAGTTTTGCGAGGAGTGTGTTGATCGTTTGGAAATTGAGTGCAAAGCAGTAAGTTGTGTTTACAGTTCTGCAAAAAGACTGCTGTGCAGTTTGTACCTAGAGTTTTGCAAAGTGTGTTACAAAATTGCAAACTGAGTGCTAAGCAGTGTTTGTGTTTTTAGTTTTGCAAACTCAGTGAGTGGTTTTGCTATACAAATTAGTAGTTTTTGAAATTGTGCTATAAGAATCACGATTAGTGTGCAGAAAAAACTGTAATAACACTCAGATGTGCAGAAAGCAAACTTTCTGTCATTGCCTGTCAGCCTTCAGCATATGTTAGCGCCCGGGCATATGTTAGCACCCGGGCATGTGTAAGTGCCTGGGCATATGTAAGCGCCCGGGCATATGTTAGCACTTGGGCAAATGTTAGCGCCCGGACATTTTGCCGGAATAGAAAGTACAGATGTTTCTGTTCAGACGTAGAAGAGTAAAAGTAAAAGTTGTCAAAAAAAAAAATATATCCAAGTCAAATACAGATACCTCAAGCTACTTAATAACAGTAATGGAGTATTTTAGTTAGGCTGATAAGAATAATTGTTGTGCATTTTATGGCTTAGGCATGAAAGTTTCCACATATAATCTACACTCTAAGGTTGAATTTCAGACGTGGAGCCATTTTGTATCTGACCTCTTGAGGTCAAGGTCATCATCATTACATCCCCCCCATTATTCTCCATTACAATAATGTACATGTTTACAAATATGCAGATTTATTCCAGTAGAAATGCTTATCAGACAGGACGTGACGGGACGTGGTTTTTGCAGTGAGGTGCGCCTTTTTTATGTTGTTTTGTCACCAGATTAGTAGTAGTCTAGCCTGGCCATTTGCCATCCCCTTGGTACGCTTTGCTTCTACAAGGGTCTGGGATCTCGGCTATTGATGAACGTTTGCAAGCTGGATGCGTGGACTCTGTAGCCTGACGAGCCAGACCCACATTAAAATGTAGGGTCTGGGCACTCACCGTTCGCAGTGCTCAGTCCGAGGGGCGGCATAATCAGTTGTCTTTCAAATTCCCTCTGCACGCAATAGGACAGCGGCAGCGCTATGAGTCCCATGCGTTTCCCACCAGCTGAGCTAGTTGGATAGTTTAAACGTTTGCCAACTTAATAAAAGTTTAACTCGTGTCACACTGTTCGCCAGCATGCAGCAACATCCATCTTATTTGTTTTCAAGTAGCAGGGAATTCAAGCCAAACCGTTGCAACTCTGCCATCAATCATTATGTTAAGCCCACCTAACCACTCTATACACGATTTCATTGGCCTGATTAAGTTTTGATTTCTGGAGCTCACAAGCAAACGGAGAGTTGCTAGACTAACCCTGGCAGCAAATGTAATTTGCTGCCGCTAGGGGTGCGTCTAGATTTCTAGGCTATGGACTCTGTAGAAGTTTGAAACGATTGGATCTGATTTCACCCAATCGCTAACGTTTGACCATGATGTATGTTACGCTCAGCTCGATCGTGAAGTAAGCTACACTACAACGCTCAGAAATTGCGTGCGCTGTATAGCCTACAACAACCATTCCCCACCAGAGCGAACAAGATGGATGTAAATGACCGATGCCAGCTTTGCGATACAAATGTAAGAGTTAGTGGAAGAATAGCAAATAGCAGATTACTATTCAACAGTAAGGTTGAAGATAACATATTGTAACACCGATGAGAAGTTAGGAGACAGGGAGGCTGATATATCGTTCCAAAACTCTGGTAGTTTATTTCCTATAGATGTACAGGCTAGTGCACAGGCAACAGGAGGTGTCCACTACAAAACAACCAACTGATTGCTGATAAATCACGGTCTCAATCACTCATCATTCACACTCATCGGCCAACAACACAACGCAACACAACTCACTCGCACGTGATCCACTTCTACTCTGACTAAACTTACTAGACGCCTTAGAACCCCCTATTCTATTCCCTCCCCTCATCAATCGCTAACCTATCTGAACCAGGGGGTCAAGAGCGTGCAGATTAGCTTCGGCATGTTAGCATACGCCATTTTCAAATATGGCGCATTTGGAACCAGCTCCATGCACGAAAATCTGTGTTGGGCACGAGCTCTCATGCGCGTACATGTTGGTGGGCGGGTACCTATCCGGCGGCTACAGCCAAACGTTATTCAGTATGTATTTCTTGAGGAGCCTATGAGAAGACGTGCATATTATGGTTGTTTATCAATCATATGACATAAAAAAATTGTATTGATCTTGTTTCGTTGTTGTTTGTCCCGAACAAACATAGCCTAAACATGATTAAAGACAATAAATTACACAACAGCGGCATAAAGACCATGGGTCTCCAACACGTTGCTCTCAACCTATAGCCGCCCCCTTTGGAGCTTGCCAGAGGCTGAAGCACTAGGCTACTACATTTAAACACAATTATTGCCGCGAGGCATTCCAACCTACGAATTTAATAAAAAGTAAACCATGCATAATTAAAAAAAAAAAAAAAACGCAATTTAGGCTACTTCGCTATGCAATAAGGTTTCCATTAGAGCACAGCGCACGTTCAATGAATGAAGGAAATTGTAATTGAAATTGTAATTGAAAATCTCATTTGTACTCTGCTCCACTATGTGCTAGACATCCAGAGCTTCATTCAAACCCAAAACCGCTGCGCAAAGTTTTCAGGAAATACTTGAATTAGGCTACACGTGAGAAACACAAAGACGTGCATTTGTAATGACGCGGAAGCGATGCAGGCCATAGTGTTGCATAAATTGAAGCAGAAATTAAGCAGAAATAGGCCTACACCAAATGTTGAAAAACGTTTCCGTGTGATGAAGTCTTAGGTAGGCTATGGTATTCACCTATTCTAAATCTGAAGAAGAATATCCTTTTGGAGATTATGATCCATCGTCTATTGAATGGAGGTGGGTCTGCGTGTAGCCTATACGACGGTGTCCACTAAGCATACCATGGTTATTTCGACCCTCTGCCCAACATAGCTTGGAGGTTGCAGTGGTAATCGTGATGATAGTGTCCGTAATGGACGTGGTACAGACGGCAGGGCTAGTAGAAATAGGGCTCTAAACTACAAAGTCACCCGCAATATGATCACGAGCTTCTGGGTACTCAGATTACCCTTGATAGGAACTGATTTGACCAGAATACTTTATTGTAGGCCTTGTGGTTTAGAAACCATATACATCTTAGGTGTTGGTATACATTTTAGATGTTTTCCTGTTAATTTGTTATGTGGGTAATATGAAAAAAGGAAAGTAAACCTGCTCAAATATGTTCATCCAGTATTTACTGAAAGGTGCATAATTTGAGGTGCTTTGCCATCCAGTGGCAAATTAGATGGGTAAATTTACCCCTTCATAAACTTTTGTTTTACTCAAAGCTTTTTCATTTACAGTAGGACTTTTATCTCTGACCACTTTCAAGCCATGGCCTTTTGAAATTTTGATATAAAAATCCAATAGTGTTGCTTTCTTTATAGTTTGCCAGGTTTAAAAAATGTTAAAATATTTTTATTTATAAGCTAAGGTTGCTAGCACAGGTGTCTAAAACTAGATAAAAACACTTGCACTTTCTGTTTGCAGTTTTGTGTGGTATTTGAAAAAAAAGAACATTGCATTTTCAGAAATAGCCGGCCCTCCAATCAGATGGCGTTGGCAGAATTGGCCCCAGCTCATTTGAGTTTGAGACCCCTGCTTTACAGTGATCATCAAATACCCTCTAGATTTAAATGCCCATCAGTCTCAACATTTAACTATATAATAAAAGTAAATTAAATCCCATACCAAAACCGAAAAATCGTCTGGTTTGATAGCCTGGTATGCGCTCCAAACAAAATGCATGTCTCACAATAACGCATATTACAATGTAAAAATAAAGGTCTGCCTCGAATAAGCCTACCTCAAATAAATACCTGTGCTTTGGCTAGATTTGGTCATGGGCCAACGCTAGAATACGTTTCGAGCACCTGCTATGAGATGGCAAACAATAAAATAAAAAACAAACTAATCATAGACTGTAAAAATGCGCTACACTTGGCACTAAAAACCGAATAGTTTATTTATAGTTCGACTACGGATATTTCATGTCATGTTCGAATGCATATTTGCAGCAGGACAGCAGGCAGACCGCTCTTAGTTAGAGCCGCTTTGTTATCCAATGAAATTAAGTTGCGCTTCAGGGCGACTCCACTCGGACTCCATGCGCGTTCCCGAGCAACTTTTCTTCTTCTTGTTATGAGGCAAGGACTTTTATGTGCATTATCGCCACCCTCTTACTGGAGGACTCTCTCTTTACAGAATATCCAATAAAAATCGACGTTGGTCCATGCGTCATTTCCAGCTTTGTAACTTGGCGATGGTCAGAGCCGACTGGCTGGATCCGAACCCCAGTGTTCAAGATGGCGTTGACTATGAATTGGCGGATTTACTAGCCTAGCCTCCACCATTCATTTGTATGGGCGGCGGGACTTAGTCACTCTCCAGTTATATACAGAGGTGGAAAGTAACGAAATACATTTACTCTAATGTTACTGTATTGAGTAGTTTTTGTGTGTATTTTTGCATTTTTAAAGTAGTTTATAAAATCGGTATTTTCAATTTTACTTGATTACATTTTGAGTGAAGTATTGTACTTGGCTACATCAAAAATCCCATCCGTTACTTGAGTAAAAAAAAAAAAAAGTTAAGACTGACGAAAAACGGAAAGGGAGAGAAAAAAATCGGCCCTAAACCACAAGCCTAGTGATAATGATCAGCGTGTAGCCTACAACAGGACATGAATCAAGCTGGCTTGCAGTCTTTCTGAAAGTGATGGAGCTGGATCCGCGAGATGCATCAGATTAGCCTAACCTATGAAAGTGTATTTTCCACTATTCCAATCGGTTGTCTCAGTTCATTTTAGCACTAATGATTGCTGAGATATTTAAGCAAAACACCATGGGATTTAAGTGTTTTGGCGTTTGTGCTCACCTTTCTTTGGAAAGAAGTTTATTAGCAGTTGTTGTTTCCCCTCATTTTGATGTCTCTCTTTTTTCCTGTTTTGGCCTTTGTTTTAGTAACCTGACTTGGCTTTCTTGGAGAAAGACATTGCACCAGCAGCAAAACAATTAGCGGTCCACTACTAGCGATGCTCAACTAAATAAACAAAAGATAGACTACCTTATGAATCGTGCAGGGGACTAAACCATTTAGCTCTTTAGCAAGGGAGAGTGAGAGTGACCTTACACCGTTTTCACTATGTTTTGTATACAAAATCCAGTCAGTCAAACTTTAAATTTCGTCTGACATTCATTTTGACATTTAATTTGAAGTTAAAATATTCAGGTAAAATAAATATATGGTGGAAATAAGTATTGAACGCTTAATTTTTTTTCAGTAACTAGCCTAAACTTCCAGTGAGTCTATTCAAATTTTCACCACACATTATATTAACACACATATAAAAAAAATCCAAACATAAGAGTTTTATGTATTAAAGTGGAATGACACAGGAAAAAAAAAAGTATTAGGTGCCTACTGAAATTTCTTCAATACTTTGTGGAAAAGCCTTTGTTTGTAAAGGCAGCTTCAAGACATTTCCTATATGACAAAACTTATTAGTGATTTTGGCCCATTGTTCTAAACAGATTCCAGGGTCCCTCTTGTGAATCCTGATCTTTAGTTACTTCAGAACTATTTAATTGAATTGGCTGCCTTCAAGTCTTTCTGGAGCTTTCTCCGAGTGGTTCTTGGCTCTTGGAATTGACTATCCTTCTGACTCCCTGGTCAGAAATATTGCGAGATCCTGTGCATGGCAGGTTGATGATGCAGTGATGTTTCTTCCACTTGCAGATAATGGCTCCCATGCTGCTTACTGGAAGATTCTGATGTTTTGAAATGCATTTGTAACCAGTTTCATTGATATGTATGTTTTGCAACAATAAGGTTGCAAAGGTCTTGGGAGAGCTTTTTGCTTTTATCCATCATGAAATGTTTCTTGTGTGACACCTTGGTAATGAAAAACCTAGCCCATTAATATTTAGGCTACTAACCAAGCTTATATTAATTTGCACAGATAGAAAGGATAACTACTCTCTATACAGATTCCAGCTCGTTCCTTCCCTTTCCTTGCCTTAGTGCTTTTTCTTAGCGTGTTCAATACTTTCCCCCTTTGTTATTCCACTTCATTACATGACTCTACTTATGGAGTTGTTTGGATTATTTATGTGTGGATTACCTGAGTTATTACTAATGCCTGGTGAAAATGTTGTGCCCCCTGTATTCCACTTTTCACGGGCCCTCTCCTCCATTGGGGCCCTATACTTCCCACTTTCCCCAGTACGAACGCCCTTTAATCTGCTGAACCTTCTGCTGCTCGTTTCCAAATTAAAAAAAAATCTCTGCAACTCAATATTGGCCTGCCTGCCTCAGCTGCCTGTGAGGGGCTTTTCAGTTGTGCTGGATTATGGTTCACTGCAAAGCGACCCAAGGATGAGTGCAACTAACTTTGAAAATCAACTACTGCTCAAACTTAAAGGAGAACTCCGGACCCTCGGCCCATATTGCAACACTTATCGTGCATCTATTTCAGCAGAAATCGCGGAGCGTAAGGCTTCACTACACTAATCTTGCTCCAGCAGCGAGATCACAACAGATGATTGGCACGATGTCTTCACAGCACACCACATGATTGGCTCAATGTATTTTACAACACACCACATGATTGGCTCAATGTCACATGTCGACGTTTTGCGGCGGGGGTTGTGATATGTGTAGACATATGATGTGTAGACAACTGCCATATTGGCGTTTGGCCCCATACATTACTATGACCCCATACTTACTATGGAGGATTTTTTGAGTGCTGTATCTCCTCATTAGAAAGTCTTTGGTAAAACTGGTTGTTCTGGTACCCACCCCAAAAAAAAAAAAAAAAGTAACTAAGTAACTTTTACTTAAAGTACATTTTAAATTAACTACTTTTTACTTTTACTTGAGTACATTTTCAGATCGGTATTTTGAACTTGTACTTGAGTAATATTTCATCAAGGTATTGGTACTTTTACTTGAGTACAATATTTTCATACTTTTTCCACCTCTGGTTATATATAATACCTCCATGATCTGAACCCCTAAATATTCCCTCCCGGACACCTCCCCCCAATCAAAACACATCAGAACTCATTGACACTATGACACAGGAAGGAGAGGGAGACAAACATTCGCGCACACATACACACACGCCGGGAAAACAGAAGACACAGGGGAAAGTCCAACACGGGGGCAAATAGCCTCGCCGCTTACAATACCATCACAATTGTCAAAGCTACTGTAGATGTGATCATTGAAAACACGGCAAATCGTTCATACCGGGTCTGCCGCACATGCTGTAATTTAATATCGAGGCTACTGCGCGATACAAATCAAATGTTTCCCAAATCCCGTAGGGAGTAGGGCTATGCAATCTTTGCCCGAAATAAAATGTGTTAAACACTCCTTTTGTTCGGACTTCAATTCCTGAATATTTCCGTCTGTACGTTTCGAACCGTGTGCGAGCCCTCGCCGGTCTGAAGCTCTTTTCCTTTTCTTTGCATCTTCCGTCAAGGGTTTTGGCTGAAATTCGGGACGCTTTTTTTTTTTTTTTTTTCAGGTGTTGTAGGGCTACATAGACTATTATAAAAGATAATGAATTTTCAAACCTGTACCAAAACACATTTTTATTCAAACATCAAGTCTGCCTCAAAATACAACAGAGAAATCATGAACTCAAAATGTCTTTGTCAATCCAGGGGTACCTCCCCACCCACTCCTCCCGGTACTTGCATAGACGCTTTTGCTTTTTAGCGGCATGTTGGGGTTCCGGTACATCAACCATGTCAAGGAATGAATGAAAATTAGCTAAAATCAGTGCATATTCGCGCCTAATTATAGAACGTCAAAAAGAAACAAAGTAGCGGGGCTGCATCCAGACACTTAGCTGCCGGGGGGCTGCATGCAGTCGACTCAACCTCTCTACGGACAGTTTTTAATGTTTATCAGAAAATAACTACTCAGTATTCTGATTGAGTATAATTTTCGGGACAATTAGGGCCGGATTCGGGATTCGGGATAAACGCTTAGATTTCGGGACTGTCCCGAATTGCTCAGGACGTCTGGTCACCCTATAGGCTACACACATTTGCAACAATCGCTAGCATTTTGTTAGCCTGCCTCTGTGCTGGGGATGCAGGATGTAAACTGATCCTGGCTGCTTCTCGCAATGTCTGAGTCTTTGTGAGACTGAAGGTCGTCGGGTAGGATACACCGAACTTGCAAGTAGGATATTCTTCCTACAGGCAGTAGGGGCGGGCAAGAGAGCCTTCATTCGCCCCGTAATGAGTCATTTAACCATATACCGACTTACGAAGATGATTAATTAACACAAAAACGTTGCCTGGTGTCCCTTTAACCTGAGTAATTAAGATAAACAGCAGTAGGCAGTGCAATTAATCAGTGAGGCAAAGGGGATCAAAATCTTATTACAATTTCAATAATACAGTTATATAAATAGACACATCAAGTCAATCACATTGGATTCACAGTTAAAATGTACACCAAATACAACACAGCACAGCAGTAGACAAACAAGCAAGCAAGCAATGGAGCAGCAATGGAGCATACCGTTAAAGAAAGCAGGCGAGTTAGTAGCTTCCGTGTTCACCCAGCCTAGCTTAGCCAAGCAGTCATCCGCACGGCAACGCACAAGTGTTCCAATAGCTCGATACAGTCCCGTAAGTCCTCCACAGATCGTAGGGTACTCAGCTTTCCACCCCGATCACCTGCAGATGCAATCGCTCCGCTGAAACAAACGAGACTTTGGGCAGTACAGCGCAAACTACCAATACTAATACACGTTATGTTGCTTGAGGCAAAAAGGAGCTACTCAAATTGCCGGGTGCAGACCAAATCTGCCACCCGGAATATAGCTTGTGTGTGGATGCCAAAATCGTGGAACTGCTCTGCTGTGTGTCCGACTGGGTAGGCCACCTCTGGCTCGGCTGCTGTGCCTTGTGCAGTTCTCCGCCTGACTTGTTACACCCCTCTGCGCCTGTCGATCCTGCAAATATAGGGAGACAAACATTCCAACACACCTGTTCCCCCTCATTAAATTAAGCAGCCCCCTTCCTATAGGTTCGATTGTTGAGTCCTTGAGTTCGTTAGTTGTCAGTTCATGTTTGGGACAGCCGTGACGGGAGTATCAAAGTCCACACGTGAAAGCATCAAAGCAAAACAAAACACAGCACACAAGACACAAATAAGTGCATTAAAACACGACAACCGTGAATACATCATATTTTGCACACTGTGACAGTTTCGTATTGGCAGTAAGTGTTTGCTGCTTATGCTCCCAGAGCACTTTGTGTTTTTTTGCGCCTGCTGCGCCTCACGCTTTTGCAGAGGTGCCCTGAACGCCTCAAATTGAAAAAAGTTCAACTCCAAGCGGGAAAGGGCCCGCGTTTTTATGAAAATATAGTGCAAAACATTTTGCTTTATATGAACGGCAAAGCACATGCTGTCTGATCACACCCTTATTCATGTTTTTCATTCCATGGTGCCACCAATTAGACAGGTCTGGACTACAGACAGGCCATCATAGCACCTGGACTTTTCCTCTATGCAGATATATTGTGTAAAGAAGCGCAGAATTCATTTTGCCATTGTTTTCCTGAAATATTCTAGGCCTTCCCTGAAAAGACATTGTCTGAATGAAAGTATATGTTGCTCAAAACCTGTATACATCATTCAGAATTGATGCACCTTGCCAGATGTGCAAAATGCCCATGTCATAGGCACTAATGCACCACCATCATGGATGCTGGGTTTTGAATTGAGCACTAATAGTTGGTTACATTGGATGGTTGAATAGTCCCTCCCCAATTTAGCAGTCTCAGAAGTCTTTCTGAGCACATAAAATAATTTTCTTTACAGAAAAAGGTCTGGTTGTAATGCAGTGCCACCTGAGGTCCAAAAGTAGCCTGGGAATTACCATACGACCTCTTGGCAAATTTGGGATTTGCTCTGCAGGTCCGTCTGGCCAAGAGGCCATTGAAGCACATTTCCAATGTCCCTAATACACGCCAATACAATTGCTAATCCGACATGGAAGTGTATGTCTTTGGAATTGAGTAAACAACTGCATTTAAAACCTTTGTTTACAAGATTGCTACACTTTTTAAACAATTTAGTAAGAGTTTAATGTACCAATTTAAGTTTAATTTCACTGCTAGTTACGCCCCTGCTGGAAGCCGTATAGTAAGTCAATCAACCTTTTCCAGACCCACTCTCAATTGTACAATTGGTCCCTGGCTACTGAGCCTGATGAAATCAATGCAAATGTCAATATAGGAAGGTGCCTGTTTGATAAGCCCAGGGAAATGCTCTTGAAGACTGTTCTGGTGGTGATGTTTGTTCCTGCTTTGGTTCTCTTCACTGGGCGATTAGGCTTCTAGCTTTACTTAGAGCCAGCATCAAGGGGGCACCTGTTAGCAGGGACTGAAAAAAGAATAATTGCCATTTTGGTTCCTTCTGAGCAAAAACATAATTTTTCCGTTTCCGTTCCAGTGCTCCAAGGCATTTCCTGTGGGTAGAGCGTAATAGAAGAGGGGTTAATAACGTTCCTTTAAGAATGACATTGCCTTTACAAATTGATTCATGGCAGGTGGCACAACAGCCTAAGCTTTTTCTGGATGACAGCCTTAAAGGAAAAATCTGGCAAGTTTTCACATAGATCTCAGCTTATTGAGTTCACAGAGTTATGTCGGTACGAAAAACAAATGAAGACAATTGGTTTTACCTAGCTCGAGTTGCTACAACCAGGAGCTAATGCAACCAGTCAGCTACAGCACTACACTCTGTGGGCATGTAAATGGGAGCTCAAGGACATGTGTTTTAAATAACATGTGAATTAAACAACACATTTTTAATTTGTTGTTAAACAACAAAAGGAACATGGCACAACTAATTAGGTGAACTGGAACCTTGAATGGGGATTAAAAAAGATCATCCTAGAGAGACTGAAGGTGATGATACATGGGACAACTTTTAGGACAATGTTGAAGGGAAATGTTGCCGGCCACGGGCAACCAGGTGAGACACAGAGCAACTAATCAGGGCAACACACCGCCATCTTTGTTGGAAATTTCAGATGCTCAAAGATGGTCATGTGACTCATTGCCAGCATTCTGATTGGATGATCTCAAAAGTTTCCGTTAAAGTATCCAAAGTGTTCAGATAGAAAACAGTTGCCCAACCTCAATGACAAAGTATTTCTCGTCAACATTGCCCTAAAAGTTGCCCTGTGTATTAAGTCTCTCAACTGCAAAGTTGCGACAAAATGAAAAAAGCGTCCCCATGCACAATACCTTTTATATAGGAGCTTATAGGTGCTCCACTAGTTGTTCTTTGTTACTACCCACCATTGTCTGACAGAATAAGATAAGATAAGAATGAACTCATTTACAGGTGTAATCTGTTCTGTCTGGATGTGGTGACTTGCATGAGAAACTCAATTGATAATAAACCCATTTATTACTCTGATTCTGATCTATTGTGCATTTATTCAAATGTGACATTATAAAGAACTGATGATTGCGAAAGTGTTTATTTGACTGATGTTTGACTTGGCTGTTTCATTTCACAGACAGGCCAACCATTTGATCTAACCTCAGGGTGTATGAAATATTTCAGATGTCCGTTATCTGTCACCTCCTGGTTTCCAAGAGAGTAGACTTCTGTTCTTCAATCATCTCCCCTGTCTCCTCCTGCTGGTGAAATGTACATAAAATTGTCCAGTTACTTTCAGTTACTTGTGCTGCCCCAAATCAGGTGAAAATCAGGAAACAATGAACAGCAAAACACAAACCAGCCAGCAGATGGCAGTAGAAGACAGCAAACCCCATCCAAACAGAGTTCCATGTCTGCTTATGGGGTAGTCAGAGTAAGGTAAGCGGTTTATTCTTGTTGATGGTGTTTACCTACAGTGAGTGTGTCCACAAGAGGACTAGTTGGGGGCGACACATGACATCTTACTGATTTTGAATAAAACCCAGTTTGAAGGGTAAACCTGACAACTGCAAAACACAAAGAACACATTTTGAAACAAACTACGGGGAGATAGACCTACCTCTGTTTTCAGGGCAAACATACTTCAAACAAACCTCCCTCCTGCTCTAAGATGTACACACAACAGAAATTGTCCATGCAGATTTCAAGGCATGGAGTGAGAGGTGTCAATCAAGATCTGCATAAAGTACACTGCAAAAACTGATATCTAACAAAGTGTTGTTAATGGTATATTAAGAGAAAGAAATCTAGCCGTTATTATTTTAAGTAAAAAGACACCTACCACTTTCTCGTAAAATCATTTGGCTTAATTTAATAAGAGTTTCCCTTATTTTAAGACGTCTTATCAAGACAAATGCTTAACATACTGGCAGCCAAAATTGCTTGTTTTATTGATAGTACAGTATGTACAGTAAACGCTTATTAAATTAAGTCAAATGATTTTACGAGAAAACACTTTTATACTAAAAACAATACCAACTATTTTTTATCTTAGCATAAGATTAATAACCCTTTTTCCAGTGTATATGCTCTCCATTACTGCATTTCTACGGTTATGACTGATGTAATGTGTTGCATTGCAGTGGGATGGGGTAATGCACTCCCCTATTTCCAATTACAGAGCCTAACCTGAGGTCTCTGGCGGACAGATAAGCATGGATACCAAATATGTCTGACCTTCACTGAGATATAGCTCTCTCCCTCACCCCCATTCACCCACACACAGACTTGTAAACAAACATGTACAGGGGTCACAGAGAGATTAGCTATTTAGAGGATATTATTACATTTTCTAAACAATCTATGTATTAACATTATGCAGATGATCTGATGGCATTCAAAGTGTGAGAGCCCATCTTGTCTCCCATCGTCCTCTCTCTGAGGTCAGCACCAGATACACACCTCACTTTCTACTCACACAAACCCAGACAGACTCACACACTAACATCACCAAGTACACACCTCACTTTCTACTCACACAATCCCAGACAGACTCACACACTAACATCACCAAGTATACACCTCACTTTCTACTCAGACAATCCCAGACAGACTCACACAGCACCAAGTACTAGAGCCCAAACGATAAAGGATTTTGAAGGCCGATACCGATACAAATATTTGTTGATTTAAAAATCCGATATTCCGATATATCGGCGATATTTTTTTTTTTTTCAGAACTTGCGCAACAAAACATTAACAGATTTCCCTAACATTAGTTATTTGTAGTTATTTATGAGTATTGACTAAAATAATATGATAATGCATTTCAAAAACAAACTTGTTTATTTTTAAATAATATTGTCACAGTGGAACAGAGGAACATTGAAATATATTAAAGTTCTGATAAATAAAATGTATTAAAATAGAAACTTAAGATATGAAACGTAGTCATTTGAACAAAAACACAATAACAACAACAACCAAATCAAAGTTACCAGTATTAAAAGACTTAGTAAGCTTCATAAATATAACTTTGAACTAAGACTTAATAATTACAAAAAATAATGATGACATTATTATTATCATCATCATTTGTATTATCATTAAACAAGATAAAGGTCACTCTTAAATGTTTGAGTGTGCGTGTGTAATAATTAGTCCCTATTGCCTTAAGCTACCTTATAATTACAATGTCAGTTTGCTTATCCCTTTACCTGCACTTTTAAAATTATTTCCATCAAGCTACATCAAACCATTTTCAATCATCAGTTGCTGCCTGCCTTCTAAAACCTACTATTTAGTGATCTAAATCCATTATGTAACTTGTTAATGCTGCGGCTGAACGACAGTCTGAAACGCACACTTGTCGTCATTGGATTTCACACACGTGTAAAAGAAAAGCTAACTTTTATGTACAAGCTACGTTTTGCACAAGCTACGTTTGATACTTTTCTCTGTCTAAATGTTCACTCCTCGCACTTCTAACTTACATTTTACAATGCAGGGACTGTAACTACAGATATACTAGTTATAAATCATTACTTTATTTAGGCAGAATAAGTTCGTTGTGGTTTCCAAGCTCATTAATGTTAACGTTAGCGGTCTTCCACTGATATTCATGGCATTAGCTAGCTTTGTGGTTAGCTAGTCTATGATGAGCCCTAATTTAGCAATGGATAACGTCATACTGCAAATTGTAAAACATACGCTTTCAAAATAACAGGCCGGGGAGAGATGATACGTCTCACTGCTATAACTGTCACGCTATTAAAGAAATACATCTTCAGTCACATTGTCAAAAGTTAAAAGGACAGTCAACTACACTGTAACAACGTAACGTAATTACTAGCTAATTCCGCTTCACTCTTGGCTTATTTAACAGCAGCAAAACTGGGCATTGTTTTCACGAATTTTGTCATGTTTATTTGAGTTAAGAGAACTGATGGGGATGTTCTTTTAATTGTTATTTCAAGCAATGTATGTCTTGTGACCAAATCACCATGAACACACTTCACTGATGATCTTACTCGCGGATAACTGGTTCTCTCTGCCCGACTCTGGCTGGATCAGCAGGTTGCAGGATGTGTGGCGCGTTATACATGAGTGTTGCCAGCAGGGATGGTGTAGAGTGCCCTCTGGTGGACAAACTATACAACGCCAACACTCATGACATGGTTGAAGGGTGTTTCGTCTGTTTCTATTTTATTTTTAAAATATTCATTTATCGGCCATTATAAATGCCGATACCGATAGTTTGGAAAATGCCTAATATCGGCCGATAATATCGGCCCGCCGATAACCAAGTACACACCTCACTTTCTACTCACACAATCCCAGACAGACTCACACAGCACCAGATACACACCTCACTTTCTACTCACACAATCCCAGACAGATTCACACACTAACATCACCAAGTACACACCTCACTTTCTACTCACACAAACCCAGACAGATTCACACACTAACATCACCAAGTACACACCTCACTTTCTACTCACACAATCCCAGACAGATTCACACACTAACATAACCAAGTACACACCTCACTTTCTACTCACACAAACCCAGACAGACTCACACACTAACATCACCAAGTACACACCTCACTTTCTACTCACACAATCCCAGACAGACTCACACACTAACATCACACTTACCAAACCAAACCTGCAACACTGACAACTACTCAGACAAAGGCATGGGCACTAACATTGTGCTTACTACTCACATAAAACCAAACCTGCAACTGACCACTACTCAGACAGACTCGCACACTAACATCACACTTACTACTCACCTAAAACCAAACCTGCAACACTGACCAGTACTCAGACAGAGGCATGGACACTGACGTCGTGCTTGCTACTCACCTAAAACCAAACCTGCAACACTGACCAGTCCAATCGGGCGTCTCAGCTTGGGTGACCTGATCTCCATCACAGTGCAGTGCCTCTAGTGTTCGTGGGTTGCAGTGAGACATTCAAGTTTACAAACAGCACTGGTTCAGATGGGAGAGGATGTGTGTTTATTAGTGTTAGTACGTAAAATTTATTTGTTTAAGGTTGTGCACATTATTTTGGGGGATTTTTGTCTTACTTGGCAAAACAGTGATATGTGAAATGGATAAAGTGAGATGGAGGTGTGTCTGATTCAAAGATGGCTACTGTAGGATACTATCGGATCTGATGGGATGTACATTTAATGGATTCCGGTAGTTTGAAATGTCTGAAGGCAGTAACTATAGGAGAGTCACTCTGTCGGTCTTTACAAAACTTACACCCAGTCAGCAACCAAACCTTCACTGAAAACAGACTTCCAAATATTTCACTTACTGTTTTCAATTAACCTGCACGCTGTAAGGGGCAGAATACAATTCACGTGTAATGAAAAAATAAGATTTAATTTCAAAACAAATCACTGTAAAATAGCTGAACAGCCTGTTGTGTGTTTTTAAATAACTCCACAACAGGACTACTCTTCCATGTTATGCTCTTAATTAATACATCTAACTCTGCATAGCACGCTTCAGTCTGTGAGGAGGTCTTGATGTCAGAGGAACAAAGCTGTTAATTAGCCAGGCATCCTGGTTCACCCAAATCCAATTAGGAGATAACATCATAATCACTGACATGAAGAGCCTTAACACATTCATTTAAACCAGTTGGCAAAACTGATGTCATTATCCAGAATAAACAATAAATTCTAACTTTGTCAAATTACAACTGCGTCCTCACATGCACTTTAAAACGAGGCGATATTTGAATTTAAAAGAGCATTTAACTTTGAAGAGATATATGCAATAACGGAGCGAAGCAGAAGAACCACTGAGCATCGTCTCACTTGAAAGAGATTCAAATCACCCTCTTGAGCACTCCTCCATCCCAGTAGGCAAATGAAGCTGAGTTCGTAAAAGTCCCCAGTTCCCTTTGAAATTCATCATATTGTCTGTAATACGTTGAGCCTAGTGAGGGGGAGAAAACAGAGAGGACAGAATCACTCTGTGTGTGCATGTGTGTGTGTGTGTGTGTGTGTGTGTGTGTGTGTGTCAAGTGGGCCTATGAGTTGTTGTTCTGAGCTGACATCAATCTCTAGTGGAGGAGGGCGATGGCAGCCTTAATCTCCTGCTCAGTATTCAGACAGGTGTGCTTCCCTGCTGAAGATTCAGGCTGCAGCTCTCGTACCCCACCAACACACACTCACACACACAGACACACACACACACTGAGCCTCCATAAGGGCTGACAGCTTTCTCTCACACACATCTCCATAAAGTCTGATGCCTCTCACACACACACACACACACACATACACGGCATGCCCTGGAATGATTGATCAGCTGCTTTAGATTGATCACAGATCAGAGATCCTGATCAATGCCTTGTGCTGGAGCTTAGCCAATCGGGAGACAGGGATCTCTCTGACAGGAGCACTACTGACAGGGCCTGCTGCTCATGCACCCAGAGACACAGGCTTAGAAGTGAGTGTGTGTGTGTGTGTGCGTGTGAATGTTCTGTCACAGAGACTGTCATTGAGAATGACATATGAATAACAGCATGCTTGGATCATGCTGGAGACCCCCCATTTCTTCCTCTCCTCTCCTCTCCCTCTCTTCTTCTCCCTCTCTCTCTTTCACTCTCCTCCAATGTCCCTCTCTCCTTCACCCTGCATCTCCTCTCCCTCTCTTCTCTCTGTTCTTCTCCCTCTCTCTCTTTCACTCTCATCCAATGTCCTTCTCTCCTCCCTCTCTCATCCCTCTCTTCTCTCTCTCTCCTCTCCCTCTCTTCTCTCTCTCTTATCCTCCCTTTCTCTTTCCTCTCTTCTCCTATGCCCCTCTCTTTCTTTCTATCTTCTGTCCAATGACTTTCAGGCACTTGTTTAACCACTAGGCTGCTTTGGACACACACACAGACACACACACCACATACCGCAGTGATGATATGGACACACACATACACACACTTCACACTGCAGAGATGATATGAAACACACACACACTGTAGAGATGATATGAAACACACACACACACACACCCACACACACACACAGGGTTAGCCAGCTGAAGTAGGTGATAATGAAGCCACTGTGCTCATAGAGCTCTGCAGCATTCTAATAATGGGCATATATGGTCATTTATCCACACCACGGTGTAAAGACAAATTCACATCTCTTACTGCTCGAGTGCGGCGTGTTCAACTTGTTTGCCTTTGATAGTGTAGCCTCAATGGTGGAGTGGCAGTGCGTGCCTGAGGTGTGTGTGTGACTTCTGCGCATATGCGTTGTGTATGTTTGAATGTGTTTAACAGGTTGTTTCAGCCACACACTGACCTGAGGTCAACCTGCACATGACATGGTGCGTAACATTACATTACATTTAGCAGACACTTCTTGACGAAAGTGACTTACATACAGTATGTCAGCTATATTACAAGGGATCACATTGTCCCCGGAGCAACTTGGGGTTAAGTGCCTTGCTCAAGGGCACAACGGTGGAAGCCGGGAATTGAACCGACAACTTTCATGCTACTGCATGCTAGCCCAGCTCCTTAACCACTACACTACCACCACCCTACAGGCTACTGCATGCTAGCCCAGCTCCTTAACCACTACACTACCACCGCCCACATGGTGTGTAACAAACAACCAGCTCTGAGCCGACTGTTTATTTCACAGCGTTGCTCGTCTGGGGTCAGACAGTGCTCTACAGTACAACCCGCGTGGAGACAGGCTTCCTCCATCCTACATAGCGCTCCACATCCGCGTGGAGACAGGCTGTGTGTGTGCCTGAAGTGTGACTTCACACTGAGAACATCACCAGGTGGGCATGGGCACAAGCACATTGTTGCTGCACAAACAACGTGATCAACAACAACAAAATAAAATGTATTAATAAAAAGGTTACCTTAGGTAGAAAAGAAAACATTCTGCAACTAATTAGCATAAACATGAAACAGTCATGAAACAGAATCACAACTTTGCACTGAAGCCAGTTTTCTGAAATCCCACAATGAAACCCCCCACCCCCTACACACACACACAAACACACACACACACACACACACACACATCCCCTCTACCCCTTTTTTAATAAACGTTTAAGTAGGAAACAAAGCCCCCGAAAGACAGGGTGCATCTGCCATGACAAACACAAACAAACAAACAAACACGTCAGGCCAGTTTATCCAGGCAGCTGCCACTTAGCCCATGACAGAAAAGCCCTCCTGGCATGCACACACACACACACACACACACATACTTTGTATCCAGCCTCGCTTCAGGAATTTGCAATATGTTACGCAGACAGATTACAGGAGAGGAAAAAGAGTGTGTGTGAGTGTGTGTGTGTGTGAGTGTGTGTGTGCGCATGTGTAGGGTAGTCCACTTCCCATAATTATTACTGGCATTTGCATATATATATAAAAGATCAATCAGACAGGCCGCGTAGAGCAGTATGTCAGGCGTAATGTATTTGCATTTGCCATGCTGGCTGATGCTGTTGTCGTTCTGTGCTGTATTGATATTCATAGTCTCTCATGTGTCCACTGGGTGACAATCGGCCCTGTCTGACATGCTCTGGGGCCGATCCCGTCTCTGTAAGAGAAGAAATGTATTCTGCTGATGGTGTCTGTATGCCAAATGAATATATTCTGCTGATGTACAAGGACACACTGCTAGACATTTTATCAGTTCTGTAAGAACATTGTACATGCTGCACCATCTGCCATCTCCAAACTCACTGTGGGCAACAACAAGCCATGTTCTTACAGTTTACTGAAAACTGGCCGTAATAACACAGCTCCTAAACAAGTAAGTGGCTCTTCTTTTCGATAGACACAGCCAGCCACCTGATATAGCCTAAAAAACAACCCATATACCTCTTGCATTCTACACCAACAAAAAATAAATAAAACCAAAAACGTATAGGTCTATCCTTTTCTCTAGGAACAGAAACAGGGCGCATGCCAATCAGCGCCAGATCAGAACCGCTTCAGGGCCAGATCAGAACCGCTTCAAGGCCAGATCAGAACCACTTCAGGGCCAGATCAGAACCGCTTCAAGGCCAGATCAGAACCACTTCAGCGCTTCAGGGCCAGATCAGAACCACTTCAGGGCCAGATCAGAACAGCTTCAGCGCTTCAGGGTCAGATCAGAACCGCTTCAAGGCCAGATCAGAACCACTTCAAGGCCAGATCAGAACCACTTCAGCGCTTCAGGGCCAGATCAGAACCACTTCAGGGCCAGAGCAAATCCATTTCAGAACCAGACTTGCCGTTGTCTATTGCCAGCCCAGATGCTGGGTTATTGCCAGACAAATCTTGCAGATTATTTCAGTGCACAGATGTCCAGATCTCCGTCTAAGTGCGTAGCATAGTGTAGCTAAAGTTTTTCAGGGTCGCGACACGAAGGCAGATACTGTAATTGCAGCCAGTTCTGCAGATGTAGTTTTGACAATAAGAGGCAGCAATTATCCCCAGAGCCTGGCTGCTAATGCCTTCGTTTGTTTACTTGCACAGCCTAATTAGCTGGCAGATTCCCGCACAGACAGAGCAATCTCCTGAAAATCCACTATGAAATTATTCTCCCCACAAGACATTACCTTCAGAAATGCCAGCTAACCATGAAATGGCGACTGAACGGCATCTAATAAGGTATAGCATTAGCAGGAGACAACCTGGCAATCTGAGAGGGAAATAAAAACAAAACTAAAAAAATACACACATTTCCACTAATGCTATTGACGCTTTGGGTTTAATTATACAGATAGATTTCTTTATGGAAGACAAATGTTGTTTCGATATCTCTCTCTCTCACACACACACACACACAAACACAAAATCTTAATTCACAAGCCTTTGTTTTCCTGTGTAATTAGCTTTTGGCTCACTTCTGAGCGTATGTGTTTGAGAATATGACTGTATGTTTTGTGTGTGTGTGTTTGTTTGTGTGTTAGAGTGTGTGTCACTTCTGCACATATGCGTTGTGTATGTTTGAATGTGTTTAACGGGTTGTTTCAACCACACACTGACCTGAGGTCAACCTGAACATGACATGGTGCGTAACAAACAACCACCTCTGAGCCGACTCTGTTCATTTCACAGCGTTGCTCGTCTGGGGTCAGACAGCGCTCTACAGTACAACCGCGTGGAGACAGGCTTCCTCCATCCTACATAGCGCTCCACGTCCACTGTGTGTGTGTGTGTATAAGTATAAGTATATACACTCTTTTGATCCCGTGAGGGAAATTTGTTCTTTGCATTTATCCCAATCTGGGAATTAGTGAAACACACACAGAACACAGTGTACACACAGTGAGGTGAAGCACACACTAATCCCGGCACAGTGAGCTGCCTGCATCAACAGCGGCGCTCGGGGAGCAGTGAGGGGTTAGGTGCCTTGCTCAAGGGCACTTCAGTCGTGCCTACTGGTCAGGGTTCGAACCGGCAACCCTCCGGTTACAGGTCCGAAGTGCTAACCAGTAGGCCACGGCTGCCTGTGTGTCTGTGTGTGTCCGTGTGGAGTAGGGTTGTCGCGATTTTGATAATCGTGATGATTAAAACATGATGATATGAATATCGTGGAAATAATGCACCCACGGTATTACTGTGTAGCACAACAATGGCATTTTTAAATGAACGGTCTTGTTACTGTCTCGCGATTTCTCTCTCCTCCTCATTTGCTCCCTTCAAAGTCACACACTCAAACCTGTTAGCAACGCCAAACTTTTGATTTTGTAGGCTAAAGATGAAAAGATGCCAGACATGATGGAGAATGCAGTGGATAGAATAGCCTTTATTAGTCTTTACCGCTCTGCCCCGCAGCTTGAAAAGCGTGTAGGAATTCTTTTGGCTGCACAACAAAAAACGATATCAGGAGACTGTGTCTATTAGTCTAATAAATTCTAGCGAACTAACTAGCATACCCACAAGCAAAAGGCTGTGAAACAACATAAGCAGTAGCCCGGTTAAAACCAGACCCTTCTCAGTCGTAACTGAGAGTGGGTCTAGGAAAGGATTCAGAGCCCATTTCACAGCCCCCATTTCAAAGGAGCGTTCCAATGTAAGAGACAAAGTGGCGGACACTTTGATCAAAATGGAAGAATTAACCAATTAAGCGGAATTGCATTTTCACCTCTGAACAAACCATTCCGCTCAAATGAGCATTTTGTTTCATTTGGCCTTTCTGGCTGACCGGGACAATCAGAGACAATGTTCAAAGAATTATGCTAGATAATGCAGATAGTGGTCTGTAAATCCGTTTTCTTTCCATAAAAACTCGATGTTGCAATGTTTAGGCTAGCCTAGGCCTATTTCATTTTTTAAGCATTCGATTTATTCTTGCATAGCAAACCAATTCAAAAGTATGTGTTTTCTGTCGGCTACATGTCCAGCTACTGTAGGCCTATAAATGAACAGAATATCAAACCGTTTTCAGTAGCCTACCACTGTTGCAGATATCACATAGGTATCCCTTACATGTTTGTACAATGTTGCACATTCAACATAAGGAAGCAGTTGCGAAACTTCTAACTCCCTGTCTTAAACCAACGAGATAGCAGCTTCAAACAAGCGGCAGCAGCCATCGTTGATGTTTTTTTTTTAAACCCCGGGGCTTCTTCAACTGGGTGCTCTATCATCATCGTGTAAAGCCTCTATCATCATCGTGTAAAGCCCATCGTGTAAAGGGTTCTGATTGGTGCCTAGATCTAGTAAAATTGGAAATGGGCTAGAATGAATTCTTGGCCAGACGTAGCCTGACGAGCCATACCCACATTAAAATGTAGGGTCTGGGTACTCACCGTTTGAAGTGCTCAGTCCGAGGGGCGGGATAATCGGTTGCCTTTCAAATTTCCTCTGCACGCAATAGGACAGTGCTGAGTCTTCACGTTTTCCCACCAGCCCGGAGCTAGTTGGCTAGTTCAAACTTTTGCCATCTTAAAACAAGCAACTTCGTGTCACACTGTTGGTCAACAGCAACATCCATCTTCTTTGTTTTCAAGTAGCAGGGGAATTCAAGCCAAACCGTTGCAACTCTGCCATCAATCATTATGTTAAGCCCACCTAGCGACTCTATACCGCGATTTGATTGGCCTGATAGAAGTTTAATTTTTTCGAGCTCACAAGCGAACAGAGAGTTGCTAGACTAGCCCTGGAAGCAAATGTAATTTGCTGCCGCTAGGGTGTGTCTAAATTTCTAGGCTAGGCCAGACGGGCTTTCAGAGCGAATCTCGAATTTGCCGGAAGTACGTCTGGGTTTTTCCCAGGCTACATAAGCAGACCAGTTTACACAAAATGCTGGCTAATTTGCTAACTGGCCCATTGGAAATGTTATTCAAAGTTGTAGGCTTAATGTGAACTTTTCTTTTGTCTTTCATTCGCATGATTCGCATGATGCATAGCCTATAGCCTTTTAGATCATTCTAAAAATTTGCTTAAAAATAAGAAGGCTTAAAAATATACCTCTGCATAGTGATATTTCTGAGCTGTCAAAGAGGCAAAACAAGCATTAACTGCATGTTATCGCTAATTAAGCTGCTCTGACGAGGTAACGTAGGCTATTTGCGTTTGTCCATGAACTGGCAGTGTGTGCAACCATGACATGCCTTTTTAACATGCAATAGCTAACATCACAAGTTATGGCAAGTCTCCTGAAAATGCAATGTCAGATAGCCTACCTGCAATTAGAATTATGCCTAGTAACAATGAAACTACAGGTATTCATAAATACAGTGATATAGGGTAGTTCAATTTCATGTTCAAATTTGTCTTATCTGTCGAAAATAACAATTTAATGTTGTTGACCTGGTTTGGGCATTTTGTTTTATGAGAGAAAGTGGGAGTTGTAGGCCTGAATGGTATGTTTTTGAAGAGAGAAAAAAAATTGAATAAAATTAATATATACTCTAGGCATACTTTAAGTGATTGCTTTCTTTTATAATGATAGCTGTTGATATCACAATCATATTGTTATCGTGATATATTTTGTCATGATAATCGTATTCTAAAATATTGATATCGTGACACCCCTAGTGTGGAGACAGGCTTCCTCCATCCTACACTGAAGCTTATGAGCGCAGATGAAACAAATGCACCATTATGGGGAAATACACATTACGGAAGTCAGTTAAGCTGCTGAGGACTCAATCTTTGGCAGCTCGTGAAGGACGTTCTTTTGGACGTGCCGTTCAGTCTTTAAATGCCTGTGTTTCAGTCACAATAGCGTTGGCTTTGACAGTTAGACGAAGCCTTTGTGAGCTACAACCAGGGGCAGGCGCGGAGCCCAATACTTGGCACGTCGAGGCTCTTCTCTATCTGTATTGTATGGCAGTGCTTGCCTGCCTGTGGGTTAATCCCAGTCAACCAACGGTCAGGTGACTCGCCAGAGGAATTCACATTAGTCTTGTGGAAGTGTGAGGGGTTCTGCTTGTCTCTGATAAGCCTGGAAAAAATAGTGCCCCAGTAGATTATTCTTTCCGAGTGTTTTGGATTTGCTGAACTGCCTTTCATTACATCAGTGCGTCAGTGCTGAATGCTTACATTAAACACTGTTAAACACGTAGAAAGGTCTGTAGACCAGTGGGGTATACTTAAAAGCATGTTAGATATATCTAGGCTATCTAGACATATTGAGGCTACACAAAGCCTTGACTCATAGACGCATAAGACCGCCTATATTAATAAACAATTTATGTATATAACACTAAAGTGCATGCAATATCCAAAATGTTTGTAGAGGTGGAGCTCCACCTGTAAGATATATGACAGAATACGACACATGAGAAAAACTTAGTTTTTCAAGATAATTGATTGGTCAGTGGGCGGTAGTTTTACACAATTTGAGCTATAACTTAGCACATAATCTGCTCCCGACCAGGTTTGGTTGACAGCATATGATACCATGGTGATACAGCGACGCTGAAACAGAGCCCATTTCGTGTCACAGCATACCCTGGCTTTAAGCGCAACATACCTCGCTAACCCACTAATCGAGATTCGTAATATAGCCCACAGTTTATCTTCTGAGATTGGTAAAAAGACAAAAGTCAATCTAATGTGTTAAACCAATGTAGCATGGTCCAGAAAGTCTGAATACAACGTGCACTGTGGTAACCTTTTTTTTTTACCAGTTGTTCTCATATAGCTGGGAGTGAACTATGAGATAGGCACCTTATCCAGGAGCAGCATACACACTGAATGTTTTTTACTGTATGGCTCTGTACAATACTTAGTTCTTGGTTGTGGCAGGGTCCCTCAGGTTTATCCAACTAAATGGATGTAGACAGAGGCAGCAGTATAAACAATGTTGTAGTTATTATTTCTTTTCTTTGTTTAAAATTGATGGCAGGGGTGTACAGTAGGTAAATCAGATAGAAACAAAATCACAGTACACAACACAAAATAATCAAAGAAAACAAAATGTAATACACATAACCATAAATTAAATGCCCAGTGGATTGGTGGCTGCTACACGGCCTGAGCTAACACAGGTACAGTAACCCTCGGATGGCTGCCCAGCCCAAAAGTGATCTATGGCCATACACACACACAAACACAAGTGTAACACTCACGCTTTCTAAGTACAACCCACATGAGTATACATAGGTGTTCAGTACACACTCAACCACTAGAATGTGCTCTCACCGCAAACTAGGGGAAGGCGGCAGTCCTAGAGTACCTTAACTGTGTCACCTGATACTTAGCAGGCCATACTAGCAAACAGGGTCCCAATAGCCTCGGAGCAACGGTCAACGGAAATCGCTAACTAGTTGCTATTATGAGCTCAAGGATGGCAACAACACTTCAACTTGTTGAGTAACAGACCCTGGCAAACAGTGTAAATGCGACAGTGTATCACACTCAGACAAGCATACAAAACAAAGAAAATAAACCAATACAAACAGGCATACAGTACATCAAACTTTGACTTTGAAGTGCTGCTAGTTTAACACTGACTAATACCAAAAGAAACTCTAATGGGGGAAAACAGTGGTCAAACTGTGATAGACAGCCAGCTGTGATCTCGGCCTTTTCCACAATATGAGCTACAGTAGCCCAGGGGAACAGGAGCAGAGGAGGGAAGCGTGTCAGCTCCACGTTCAGCGTTCGCATTAGTAGTGACAGGGAAACAGGATGAGGAGGAAGGAGACGACAGTCCAGACCACAGTGAGGGAGTAGTTCCAGCATGAAGTGCACGGCTTGTACCGACCAGCGATGAGCAACTTGCGTACCAAACAATTTGGGAGAGCTTCTTTTGTGTTTGTCGGGGAGGAAGTTACGTACCCGTGACCCCCAGCCCGCACACCCAGGTGATTGTAATTAGTCGTGATCCTGACCTGATCACAGTTGTCTTGATGGTTGCTTGATGGGTTGATATAAAAATGAGTAAAGAGTCAGACACCTGAAGTGACGGAGATGGATGTGGTATTTCACACATGCACACACACACACACACACACACGCACACACACACACACACACACACACACATACACACACCCATACACACACATGCACACACACATACACACACATACACACACACACACACACACACACACACACACACACACACACACACACACACACATGCACACACACATACACACACAAACACACACACACACACACACACACACACACATACACACACAAACACACACACTTGCACCAGACCGGAAGAACATAGACAGGGAGATGGATGTGGTATTTCACACATGCACGCACACACACACACACACACACACACACACATGCACGCACACATACACACACAAACACACACATACACACACACACACACACATGCACACACAAATACACACACAAACACACACACTTGCACCAGGAAGAATATAGACAGGGAGATGGATGTGGTATGTCAAACGAATCAAAGAGTTCACAGCTACACTTTTATTACTAAATGTCTACATCTACACACAAATACGCACATACACACACACACACATGCACGACCACACAGAAACACACATCCCCACGGGCGGTCTAATTTGATGAATCTGCTGTGTGTGCTGGTGTGACAGCACACTGTGAGATGGAGTGTGTGTAGGAGGACTCAGGCTGCATAGAGTCACATCCTCCTTCAGTCAGGTGGCTGTGCTGGAATGTTAACCCTCTGGAGCCAGTGGTTAATTTTAATCACACACTCACACACATACACACACACACACACTGACATACACACACACACACACACACGCAGACATATACATACACGCACTCTGACATATACATACACTAACATGCATGCACACTCACACACTTCACAAGGTGTGCTACAATTGAATTTAATTCAGTTGAATTGTGTTTGGGAGAGTCATCCACGTTTAACAAGGTGTGTTGCAGTTTAATTTAGACTTCCCTTCAGTGCAGCGGCTAGACCTCCCTTACCTGTAAACAGGAAGACTTGCAGGAAGCTGCTGATTGGAGCCCAGAACTGATTTGTGTTCTGTCTGAGGTGCACATGCTGTGAGGGTCTGTCTCTGTTCAGTATTCCTCCGAATCTAAATCTAAATAAGGTGATTTAAGAGCCGCACAGAGAGAGGGAGGGAGAGAGAGAGGGAGAGAGACTAGCAAAGCATCACAACCATCTCACTCATGTCCATCAAATCCCCAGAGTTGTTTGTCGTGTGTGTTGTAATAACTAGTACTCAGTGCCGTGATGAGGCCGAAGGGTCTGTGTTTGTGAGATGAGGTGAGCCCCGCCCCCCTATCTCAAAGTTATTTTGTGAATTGGCGTTGGTGGCGGCGCCCGACTCATGAATCATTCAGAAGACAGACAAATTCATCAATCTGAAATATCTCTCTGCGTGATCCCAGCTCGCCGTGTCCAAAAAGCCCTACAGCTTCCTCCTCTGCGCTCAAATGAGGACAGATGAAGCGGGCGGCCGGCGCAATATCAAATCACTCCTGAACAACAGCCTGCCCTGCAGTCACACAACACACTCCACACAACACACTCCTGAACAACAGCCTGCCCTGCAGTCACACAACACACTCCACACAACACACTCCTGAACAACAGCCTGCCCTGCAGTCACACATTACACAACACACAACACACTCCTGAACAACAGCCTGCAGTCACACAACACACACCACAACACACTCCTGAACAACAGCATGCAGTCACACATTAAACAACACAAGACACACTCCTGAACAACAGCCTGCAGTCACACAACACACACCACAACACACTCCTGAACAACAGCATGCAGTCACACATTAAACAACACAAGACACACTCCTGAACAACAGCCTGCCCTGCAGTCACACAACACACTCCTGAACAACAGCCTGCCGTGCAGTCACACAACACACACCACAACACACTCCTGAACAATAGCCTGCCCTGCAGTCACACAACAGACACCACAACACACTCCTGAACAACAACCTGCCGTGCAGTCACACAACACACACCACAGCACACTCCTGAACAACAGCCTGCCCTGCAGTTACACAACACACTCCTGAACAACAGCATGCAGTCACACATTACACAACACACAACACACTTCTGAACAACAGCCTGCAGTCACACAACACACACCACAACACACTCCTGAACAACAGCATGCAGTCACACATTACACAACACAACACACTCCTGAACAACAGCATGCAGTCACACAACACACAACACAACACACTCCTGAACAACAGCTGCCCTGCAGTCACACAACACACACCACAACACACTCCTGAACAACAGTCTGCCCTGCAGTCATACAACACACTCCTGAACAACAGCCTGCAGTCACACAACACACAACACAACACACAGCACACAACACAACACACAGCACACAACACAACACACTCCTGGGGGGTATTCCATCAACCTCGCTAATGAAACTTGAATGATGCTTAACAGAAATAGCCTGGCTTGAACTAGCGTAGACTTTCACTTGGGGCTGAAGCCGTTCCATTAACTCAAGTTAGTGGCATCTTGGCCTCGTTTATTCAAGCGAGGTTTAGTTCAGCTTCATCTCTGCTGGTGCACGAGGTAGAACAGTAGACCAAAACAGTAGATTGACGAAAAGAGGATATATGTCGTAAAATTAAGACAATACTAGACAATTTCTATTCGATTTGGCAAGCGCCATCTACAGGATTTTCATCGAAAGTCATCAAATTTAACATCGAGAGAAAAAATAGATTGCCTACAGAAACTGGAGCATAATGAAAGCATACATTTAAAAAACAACAATGCTAATGGTTTGAAATCAATTGCGAGTTTGATTGGCTTCACTCTTGAACACATAGACTATACAGTCTATGCTTGAACAAAACGAGTGAATGAATAAATAGTATAAACTCAAAAACAACTTTGGCATATTCAAAACTATCTATAGCCTATGTTCTTAGATAAAATAGTTCACTCCAAATTATTGTCTAGGTGTAGGTGGTCATAAAATAAATTAGTATCAACATTATTGCTTCAGGTATAATATAGCCCAAAATATTACTGTCACTGAACAGCCTACCAAATCTGCATGACCCTTTATCAACAGTAGACATATGTCTTTCATTAAAGAGTATAACTAAACATGCCATTATCAAGGTGATAAGCTATGTAGCCTTAATACTGCGTATGGGAAGTGAACCTGTGAACACACAAGAATGTAATTGCTTTGGTATGTTGTCTCTCTGCACGTTACACCACCACCAAACGTAATTGACACAGACTAGCAAGATTCCTAGAACCACACACATGTGAAGTTAAAACATTTTAAGTCGCATAATCTTCATAAATTCTTTGGAACTAGTAAATGTGTAAATCCATGCTTGGTGACACTGTCGGAAAAACATTTCTAGGCATACTTCTATTTTTGAAGTTGTAGGCTACAGGGGCCTCATTACAGAAAAATATCCTAACTGCTTGTCCTATCTTAACTTAAGTTTCAAAGATAGGAAAAATCCTATCTTCCTATTACAGAAGCAGTTCTTAAACTTATGGCTGTGTCCTATCTTATCTTAGACCTCCTATCTTATCTTAACTTAAGAAATCCTAACTGTAACTGTCAGTTAGATTTTTACATCGGCAATCGTCCTGTCATGCCTGTTTCTATGATTAGAATGTATACAAGACTGCCTGTATCTATGATTAGAATATCAGGTTGCAAATATGGTGTTTTAAAGACAGTTATTTGCTCAAGATGGACAAACCATAATATCAGAGAGAAATAGGTCTAGGTTAGGCCTATGTAGGAAGAAAGAGAGTGTGTCAATATTGATTCATTTGATGAACAGAATGAAAAGATGAAAAACAAAAAACATATTTCTAATAATAAATACCGGTAATAGTCTAATATTCTGTTATAATTATTAATATTTATTTGTTATACATGTTTTAAAAAACATAGCTTATAGGCTACATGTTTAAGTTTTCACTTAATTAACTTATTTAGTGAAATATGCTTTATGGTGTCCATGTCCATCATTTTGTCATAGGCTAGGCAACAACTCAACAAGACTGTTGCAGTCAGTTTTGGCAGTTATTTTGAATTTAGGACAGGGTATGTGCCATCCTAAGTTAGGATTCCTAAGTTAGGAAATTCTTGAGTTAGGATGGTTCCGTAATGGCCAAATTCCTTTCTTAAGTTAAGATAGGCCTTTTTCCTAAATGCAGTAAGAAACATGCTTCTGTAATAAACATGCTTCTGGAGAATACAGTAGCCTAAAGTTTTATTTTGAATGCTTACTTTGGTCTCACTCATTGCATCCAAATAACAGAAATAGCAAACTCCAAGTTATGGTAGGGTAAGTTAAGCTATTAGCACATAGCCAATTAAACATGAAGAAAAAACGGGACACTTTTTGAAACTATGGTAACACTTTACTTGACGGGTGAGTTCATAACACATTCATAGCAGCTGTCATAAACTGCACATAAAGCATTCAAGACTTTCATGAGACATGACTCAACATTCATACCAAACCTTTCATGAATGTGGAAGACAGAACGACGAGAACCATCTTTTTGGACTTCCGACTGATTGTTTTTTTTTTTGCAACACAGCTTAATTTAGCTTGAAAGTTAACCTGCTACGGAGCAGGTTAGTTCTGTGGCATAAATTCCCATAGTTACCAAGTTGGGATTCACCTCATTAATGGAACGGAATTCTCACTAAAATTAGCAAGACTTCTCAAAATAAGCCAGGTTTGGCCTTTAGCGAGGTTGATGGAATACCCTCCTGTACAACAGCCTCCAGTCACACAGAACAAAAACACACAACTCACACACTCCTGTACAACAGCCAGCAATCACACAGCACACAACACAACACAACATACTCCTTTGCAACAGCCATCCCAGCAGTCACACAGCACAGAATACAACACAACACACTCCTGTTCAACAGCCAGCAGTCACACAGCACATAACACACAACATGCACCACAACACAACACAACCTAACACACTCCTGTTCACCAACCAGCATTCACCCAGGACAGAATAGAACACACTCCTGTTCACCAACCAGCATTCACACAGGACAGAATAGAACACACTCCTGTGCAACAGCAGCATTCACACAGCATAGCAGCACAGCACAGAATGAAACACACTCCTCGTCAACAGCCATCCAGCCCAGGACTGAACATCTGGAAATTACTCTACCTCTGCAGCTCTTGCAAACACTCACACACACACACACACACACACACACACACACAGGGAGACGTAACTCTTGTGTAGACTTGATGAAGATATGTTTCTTGCACAGATGCAGCTGGTGTTGTTTTAGCGGTACATTTGAGCACACACACAGTATCTCAATATGCAACAACACCTGTGTGTTTGTTAGTTAGTTAGTTAATTTTTGTGTGTGTGTGTGTGTGTGTGTGCGCGCATGCGTGCGTGCCTGCGTGCACATGTGTGTGTGCCTTTTAGCTGAGAGGCTCTACTGAAAAAATAATGATGCAATAATCTTAATATGTGTGCTTGTGTGTGTGTGTGTGCGCGTGTAAATTAGGGAGAGAAAGAGAGATCTGTATAGAGGCAGATTAGTTTGAGTAGGCCTACATTTGATTTGTCTTTGAAGTTGCCCTCTAGATGGCAGCATTGACACGTCTCATCAATCCATCCAGAGTTAATGAAATCTGACGCTGGTGACATTTGCTGCTGTGCTCAGTGTGTGTGTGTGGGTGCATGTGTGTCTGTGTGTGCATGTGTTTTCAGTGCTGTCAGGCTTGGTAATGAAAATTATTCAACTGTTGCTTTGCTAATGATGACACAGAATTAGGAGTAACTCATGTCACTAGTGCCAGACTGATACCCGCAGATTAGAGAAGACACTCCAGCACATGCCGATCCAACCAACACTGCAGTGTTTAAATAATTAAAAAGACAAAAAAGCACACAAGGTAGAATAATTTAAAGACAAATTCAGAATGTGTAACTCAGTACAGATAGGCAAAGGCATCTGAGAACAGTTTGGTTTTCAGTCGAGATTTAAAACTGGCTACAGTTGGGGCTTTTTTGATGTCATCCGAAAGTTGTTTCTAGAGCTGAACTGCATAGCAGCTAAAACAGTAGGTTTTACTAACAGGTTTTTCTCCTGAGACTTGAGAGGTTGAGAAGGTGTCTACTGCTGAAGTATGAGTGATAGGTATTTAGGTCCTGCTCCATTTACTGATTTATAAACAAGCAGTAGTGCTTTAAAGTCAATTCTGTGACTTACTGGAAGCCAGTGCAGGGACGTAAGAATTGGATTAATGTGTCAGTTCTTTTAGTTTTCATAAGAACCCGCACCTGAAGCTACTAGGTTACTGCGGGAGCGTACCTATGTTCCCCTGGTCCTATGTTCTCCGGGTCCTATGTTTCCCCGCTTTGTATGGGACCGGGGAACATAGGACCCAAAAAAAAAAAAAAAAAAAACCTTAACCCTAACCCTAAACCTAACCCCGAGCGGGAAACATAGGACCCTTTTACCTTAACCCTAATCCTAAACCTGTTAATCCTAAATCTGTGTCTCTGAGGTCGATGTGAGCAATGCCTTTAGGAGGGTTAATTGTAGAAAAGCTGCTGGACCGGATGGAATTTCTAACAGGGTTTTGAAATCCTGCGCTGCTCAGTTAGCTCCTGTGTTCACTTATATCTTTAACACATCATTGGCTCAAGAGACGGTTCCTACTTGCCTCAAGCAGTCTGTTATTGTTCCAGTACCGAAAACAAAAAGTCCATCATGTCTGAATGACTACGCCCAGTAGCCCTGGCGTCTACAGTGATGAAGTGTTTTGAGAAGCTTGTGAAAAAAACATTATCTGCTCATCCCTCCCTGCCTCCTTCTAACCCCCATCCCATTTTTTTTTTTACAGAGCCAACAGGTCTACAGAGGATGCCTTCTCAAACCTCATGCACACCACCTTAACTCACCTGGAGGAGGGGAATGGGAATTATGTGAGGATGCTGTTCATTGACTTTAGTTCAGCATTCAACACGATAGTACCTCTCACCTTGGTCACAAAGATGAAGGCCTTTAGACTAAACACCACCCTGTGTCACTGGATATTTGACTTCCTCACCAACCGTTCACAAGTGGTTAGAGGGGGGGGTCTGACATCTGACCGGCTTAACCATCAGCACTGGTGCTCCCCTGGCTGTGTTTTGAGTCCACTGTACACAACATCTACAGTACACACATGACTGCAAAGCCAACAGTAGTCATACCTCCATCATCAAGTTTGCAGATGACACAGTGATCTTGGGCCTGATTAGTAACAACAATGAACAGCTCTACTTGATCAGGTTGATGAGGTGGCACAAAGTGGTGTCAATCTAACAGCTTGACACTGAACATCAATAAAACCAAGGAAATGGTAGTGGATTACAGAAGGCAGCAGCAGAAATACAGTTACACCCCACTAATGATCAGCGGGCAACCTGTAGAGAGAGTCACAAGTTTTAAATACCTTGGTGTCCACATTACTGAAGACCCTAACATGGACTGTTAACACTCAATATGTTCTGAAGAAGTCCAGACAATCCACTCTACTTCCTTCTCGTCAGCTAAGGAAATTCAAAGTTTCTACATCCATTATGAAGGCCTTCTACACTTCAGCGGGTTGAGAGTGTTCTAACTGGTAGCATCATCACCTGGTATGGGAACTCCACAGTTAGAGATTGTAGTACTCTGCAGAGAGTAGTGCTCAGCTGAACGCATTATAAGAACTCAACTCCCTGCTCTACAAGATATCTATTCCAGAAGAGTACTCTAAGAGCCCAAAAATTCTGAAGGACTCTTCATCCTAACAATGGATTATTCCTACGCTGAAAATCAAGAAGATGCCTATGTAGTCACAAAGCCAGAACTGAAAGACTCAGGAGAAGTTTTATCCCCAGGCCATCCCTGAACTCTGAACTCACACTATACTGACTTTTACACATTCACTCTTCAGCACTCTCAAAACATTTCCCAACTCTGAACTCACACTATACTGACTTTGCACTCATTCACTCCTCAGCACTCATGACCCCCCCCCCCCCCACACACACACCTACAAGACTTTTAGCACTTTTTACATCCCCTCACCCTATGCTATAGATCCCTTTTATTTATTTTCTTATTTCATCACACGCCAAAAAACACACACACACACACACACACACACACACACACACACACACACACACACATATCTGACTTTCTCCAACTTTTGCACATCTCCATAGAACTTTTTATTTATTATTTTTGATTTCTTCATCTATCTACCCATATCCTTGATTGCCTAGCCTTTCTGCCCACCCCCCACCCCACCCCCATCCCCAACACAACACCTACCCACACGCACACTACACACACACACACACACACACAGTCATACTGCTACACTCCCTCCCGCACACACACATCTTCATCACACATACATCATACATACAGTACTCTGCTTGCAATAGTAAGTCCCTTCACCATACTTGCAGTATACTGCCCCCCCCTCTCCCTACATACACAGCACATTATTTCATCAGGAAGCTTCTCCAACACACATCCCAACATGCTTACAGCACACTGTCCCCCAATACACAGCACATTGTCTCATGAGGAAGCTTCTCCAACACACATATTGCACACTGCCCTCTCCCCCACATACACAAAGCACACTATCCCATCTCCCTGTCATCCCCCCCAACACACAAAATACCAAGACCCTGGCAGTTGGGTTCCCCTTGAGCCGTGGATCTGCCCAAGGTTTCTTCCTTGGTAAGGGGAGTTTGTCCTGCCCTGTTGCTTTGGATGCTCCTTGTTGGTGCCCCCCCCCCCAATCCTCCCCACCTTTCTTATGCAGCCCTTGCCACTTAATCTACTAAACCCCTTCTGCATCTTTTTACCCCCCCACTTTGCACAAATAGGCTGACACCAGACATAATTTCACTGCATTTCTTACTTCCAGTAACTATATGCATGTGACAATAAACTTCCTTGTATCCTTGTATCCTTGTACGTGACAAGACATGACAATAAATCTACCTCGTCAACATCCCTCCGTTTTAATCACAGCCTAAACAACGCCAGCACTCTCACCATGACAGCCTACCTCACTTCCTGTGGTCAAAATATATCCTGTGGTCAAAATATATACCTGTGGTCACAAAATATGGGCAAATCTCAAAAGAAAATCTGTCTACACTCTAGGATGTATGCTTAGAGAGCATGTATGCTGTATGCTTAAAGAGCATATCAGATAGTAGATGGTTCTATGAAGGGGAGCATACTCTGAGATTTTGCATACTTAAGTATACGATATACTCATATCAGATTTTGCACACTTAAGTATACGATATACTCATATCAGATTGTGCATACTTAAGTATACGATATACTCATATCAGATTGTGCATACTTAAGTATATGATATACTCATATCAGATTTTGCATACTTAAAGGAGAATTCCGGTGTGATATTGACCTAAAGTGTATTGAAACATGATACAGTGTGAACATATGTCTCATAGCCCATCTCGACTTGTCCCCTGCACTCCAAAAAATCTGGCGCTAGTTAGCCGGCGCTACCAACAGCTTTTTCAATAGTGGTGCTTGACATCGGCTAGCCATGCAAATAAATCACTGTTTTACACCCATTTACGAGGCTCAATGTATCTCCA